>NW_028227263.1:141127897-141330397 GCF_978045245.1 Mus caroli | reverse complement strand
AGTCTTGCTGCCATCTAGAAACCGTGTTTTCTTTATGGGACACGCTGAGTTCACTCTGTGTCTCCTGGTCCTGCCTATCAAAGTAAGGGTAGATTTGATTCCTTGACAAAAGTTGCTTTTTCTATGAAGGCAGAGCAATGCCTTCATCAAATCACTGCTGCAGCTCTCTGAGGTGGCTCTAGCATTCCTGCAGAACTAGGGCTCCTCCTGGGAATTAACCCCCAATGAGCCTGTGTCCTTGTGATTTAAGGCAGATAGACACTATACATGTCTTGTCTTTTGGGAAATTAGCCTTTATTCATGTGTGTGGGGATAATTGTTCTCATGTTGTTTATGCCTCTGCTCAACCTAGAGAAGCTTTCAGAGACCTGATACAGCATTTGTTTTCTATTTTATAATCTGGGAAATGTCAAGGGCTTTAAAAACAGACAATGTCCCTGTTTATACTTCCAAAGCCTTTAAAAACTGGTGTTTGACTTTTGCTGTCTTACATCTATTGATAGATGCTGTAGTCCACAGGGACAGGCTATTATGGAATGAGGCCATCAAATCTTTAAGGCATATATCTAAATTACAAAATAAGATTATACTCATCTTATTTTGATATTTTGTCATCAAAATAAGATAAATACTCATCTCCTTACCATGTTTTACAAAACAAAATATAAGTCCCATTTTTATACATTTCAAAATAAATTTACTCCAAAAATGACCTACAAACTGGATAATTAAAACAAAACAAAAACAGATGTTTTATTCCGGTTAGAAGCTCTGTTTATATGTTTTCACAGGACTCTGTGGTTGCCAAACCAGTTGATTGTGCCAGGACTTCCCCAATGGATTCGAGGCAGAGAGTTCCACGCCTGCCAATTCCTCCATGCCCACCTCAGCCAACATCTCCATGTTCTCCACCTGTGTCAGATACCCCATCAAAAGAAGACACTGAGGACATGGCTCCTGATGCGCCTGATGGGCTTAATTCTGTATTGTCTCACCTTTTGCTACTCTATACACAGGAGATACAGGGCATATAAAAATTGCTAAATATGGGTCTCTATACAACATTTCCTATAAGACTACTATTTGACTAACTGTATAAATTCCACATGAATCCTAAAGTTTTCTTCCGCATATATGTCAGCCCACTTATGTTTGTTACCTGTTGATTTTTCACAACTTTGGTGTGAGGATTCTGCTATGTATACATTGGAATGGGATGCTACCATTCTCTTGCAGACAAAAAAAAAAAAATCAATGCACTTAGTTTAAGTGATGGGATTTATGTTCTCTTCAGCTGCCTCTCTGATTCAATAGGTTCATATGCCCTAACCGTATAAATTCCTTCACCAAAATGTTTCCTTGACATTGATCATTTAGGCAAAAAAATCGATCAAGGATAGACACATAAAGTTAAAGCCTAAGAAAAAGCCATTTTTTTACATAGGGACTCAGGTTAAAAATATTAAGACACTATAAACAATTCATGTCATGTCAATCATAAGTGGATTCACGTTATTCCTCTGTCCTATAATTTAAAACAAAGACATCTACAAAGTGTTAGAAATAATTACAGCTCTCTATTAACATGGAAACTCTACAATTTCAGATGACTACCAGGAGCAGTCTAACTATTTTTCTAATTCAGTTAAAATTTGTTTTAAAAACAACAAAAACAAAAACTCCCCCGGGCTGGTGAGATGGCTCAGTGGGTAAGAGCACCCGACTGCTCTTCCAAAGGTCCAGAGTTCAAATCCCAGCAACCACATGGTGGCTCACAACCATCTGTAACGAGATCTGACTCCTTCTTCTGGAGTGTCTGAAGACAGCTACAGTGTACTTACATATAATAAATAAATAAATCTTAAAAAAAAAAAAAAAAACAACTCCCAGGCTGAAGGCTGAAGGAATGGCTCAGCTGTTAAAAGCAATGACAGCTCTTCCAGAGGTCCTGAGTTCAAATCTCAGCAACCACATGGTGGCTCAAGACCAACAGATCCTGATGCCCTCTTCTGGTGTGGCTGAAGACAGCAACGGTGTACTCATATACATAAAATAAATAATTAAAAAAAAAAAACCTCCCTATGGAATTTCCTTACAAGTTTACAGATTTCTTTGCTTCTGTTTCTTTTTCCAATCATCTTCAAAAATCTAGGATCGCCGGGCAGTGGTGGCGCACGCCTTTAATCACAGCACTTGGGAGGCAGAGGCAGGTGGATTTCTGAGTTCGAGGCCAGCCTGGTCTACAGAGTGAGTTCCAGGACAGCCAGGGCTACACAGAGAAACCCTGTCTGGAAGAACCAAAAAAAAAAAAAAAAAAAAGGAAAGAAAAAGAAATCTAGGATCTGCTGTACAATCTCTGCAACAGAGAGATTAACACTTCATTTTGTTTTAAGGGAGGAGATGTCAGAAGCCATCTAGGGAAGACTAAGACACACAAGTAAAATTTTCTGGAGATGGCCCACTGTTTTCATGGCCTGTGATGGGTAAGCTCTTAGATGCACGTTCCTTAGAGACTTCATCCCAGGATTGCTTCTCACTGCTGATATGCCTTTCCTGTCACTATTACATAGCCTAATGGTTCCTGGGCATCAGCATACACTAGTGGGCAGATTTCCTGCAGATCAACATGAAGATGAACTTTCATGAATTAATGCTGTTTGGATGAATTAATGACTTTATAGAATTCCTGATTTGGTTCAAATAATTTTAAGAAGAAAGCTTTAGGAAATAGTTTTAGTTGTTTTGCCAGAAAGATGTAATAAGATTAGAATTGAGATAGAATGTGCCTGCTCACAATTACACTAAGAAGAGAAATAGGCTTGGGATCAATTTGTGATCAAGGGAAAATATTCACTCGAGGTCAGGTCCAAGGATGAAGCCACAGGTGTGCAGTATATGATAAAGCGAGGCCATGTGAAACTGTGGCTTTGAACTTATAATGAACTTACAGAATGAAGCACTGCTTTGAACTTACTATTGACAGCCTTCTGCAACATTTTTGTGTATCATTTTATCTATGAGGTAACTTCATGAAGAACTTTTGTCTAAGAAGGCCATAGAGAAGGAATAAAGTGTGACATTAAAGAGCCCCATCCACCAAATGTATATATGTATTTGTCCACATGTCTATATGTATGTACATACATACATCTGTAAGTATATGTGTATGTATGTAAGTATGCATGAACACTCATGGAGTTGATGAGACAGGTGTTCGGGCCCGAGCAGGGTGTGTGTGTGAGTGTATGTGTGTGTGAATGTGTGTGTGCCTGTGCATGTTATCTGTGTAAATGATTTTCTTTCTTTTCCTTTCTTTTCTCTCTGGTTCATGAAGAGTTAATGAGTTCCAAGCCTCTTGCCTGGCCAAGAGAGGTCCTTGAGCCAGAGAGAAAAGAGCCCTAGCAGTTATCCCTTTTTTCTTCTTAATCCCCTGCTGCTGCCAGCAGGAGTTTATTACCAGAACCTAAGACATTCAGCCACAGAGTGGTAAGAAATCAATGCTTACTAGCACAAAATACTAAGAGAAAAGAAACCAATAGGAATTAGCACAAAATAGTTTCAAGGCCAGAGATCACCTTTGTCTGAGGCTGTGTCCGACCTCACACTGTCCATCCCAAAGGCTGGGGCAGGAGCCTCCTAACTTGATTACCCAAGTGCTGTACCACTGTGCCTGGGTTCCTGGCCATATGTGTGTCTGTAAGTCTGTGCATGTGGAGGCCAGAGGACAACCTCAGGTGTCATTCCTCAAGAAACTGCCTGCCTTTTTTTGTTTGTTTGTGTTTCCTTCTGAGATAGTTTCCTCACTGGGCAGGAATCTACCAAGTAGATCAGGCAAGGCCAGGAACCTACCTGCCTCCCTCTGCAGCACTGGGATCACAAGCCTGTGCCAGTATACCCAACTGTTTGTTTTGGTTTTGCGTTTACTGTTTTTGTTTTTCAAGACAAGGTTTCTCTGGGTAGCCTTGACTGTCCTTGAACTGGCTCTGTAAAACGGGTTGGCCTAGAACTCAAGAGATCTACCTGCCTCTGCCTCCCAAGGGCTGGGATTAAAGATGTGTGCCACCACTCTTGGCAACACTCAGCATTTTTATGAGGGTTCTGAGGGTTTTAACTCATATTCCCATAGTTCCTAGGCAATAATCTCTTTACCAACTGAACTGTTTTCTCCACCCCATGATTGTCTCACCTTCCCAGCCTGCACCTTCCTCCCCATCTTTTCTTCCTTGGTCCCATGAGGTCAGACTCTCCTTTTAAATACAGCATTCTAGGATCCCAGCTCCTTTCCAATGGGGTGGGAGCGGCTAGCCTATGGGCTATGGGTCCCCTGTTCTCTGTGGAATCTGGCGGTGGTTTCCAGGCCTTGTTCATTGAATCCTCACCTGAAAGTGCCAAGTGGAGGCAAGAGTGACTTCTGGGGGTATTTCCAGCAGGGAGTGTTCTGTTTTTGGTGTCTTGGATAATTTAGGCCCACGAAGCAGGTTGATGAGGCGAATCCAGCGGTCAAACAGAAAGGCCAGCTCATGTTCAGGGGCATCCAGTGCCAGGAAATAATGACGGCCGGATCTCAGACGCAGTTTCAGTCGCCAGGTGGGCAGATCATCGACATACAGGCGGGCAAGGTCTAGTGGGATCATCCTGCGGGAGGTGGGAGACAAGGTAGCTAGTGCGATAGGATGGAGTAGAGTGAGCTAGGATGGGGCTCAAGGAACATACCTGGTTAGGATGAGACTGGAGCACTCCTCGTCCTCGGGGGGCCGAGCAATCAACAGAATGTCAGGCAGCACTAGGCCAGGCAAGGATGCTGCGACACCCATAGTCAGCTTGTTGGATTTGTTGTGTAATAACGCAGGAGACCCATTGTTGGTTACCTGGGGCAGCCAGGGAGCAGGGCTGGGACCAGTTCTTTCTCCAACATTCCTCCAGCATCCCTCACCTGAGAGCCTCCTTTCTTTCCAAACCCATCTTCTACCTACAGGAGGTTCAAATTCCAAATCCCTGTTCAACCCACTCTGCCCAGGGGGTTCCCTCTCTCTTCCTGTGTCTCAGACTTCCTCCCCCATTTCCAGGGGGCACAGGGAGCTGGGGACCTGGGTAAAGTTACTCTCGAACATGGGCAGCGGGCGGAGGGGCAGGTATTCGGCCATCTGAAGGGTCTTCTGCATCTCTCCAAGGATGGGGACCCACTTCGGAGGCTCCGGGGGAGGCGGAGGGAAAAAAAAGCGCCACAGCCGCCTCATGGCTGCCCTAACAGCCGGTGAGGGTGTATAGATTCAAGGATCCTGGACCCAAGTGGAGCCCTGACCCCTACCCCAGCCCACCAGCTTTGGACCCTTGAGCTTCAAGGATGTCAGGAGCTCAGCAGTGACAGAAAGTGGAGTGTCCCCAGGGCTGAGAGACTCTGGTATGGCCATGGCCCTGCAGAGAGGTAGTCAGCACTAGGCCGTGGGTGGAACCTTTGAGAGGGGCTTTGTGACCTCACTAGACCCAAGAGGCTGCTTCCTGGGAACTGCCTAGGGGCCTCATCATTCATTCCAGAATAAGGTGTGTAGTCTTTTGAGGGCTGGGATAGGTGACTCAGACCTCTATCAGAACATCTCCATCTCCTGGACCCAAGATTGTGATGACACAGCCCCCTTCCCCCCGCCCCCCCCCCCCCCCAGGGATCTGTGTTAGAACCTCCATAGGGATCATTAACCCAAAGGCTTGAATCACAGACCTAGCTCTGCCTGTGACCCTCCTCTTTACTCTCAGGAAGACCCAACCCCACACTGAGCCTCAGTTTCCTAATGGCTCGTGTGTGTGTGTGTGTGTGTGTGTGTGTGTGTGTGTCCCCACAACTCTCGAATCAACTAAACACTGAACTGTAAATAAAGGACGACCATAGCTGGGCATAGCCATCACAGCTGTTATCCCAGCACTAGGGATGGGAGGCTGGAAAATCGTGTTTGAAACCATCTTAGGCTATGTAACAATACCTTGTCTCAAAATAATAAATAGAAAAGTAAAGCAAAGGGCTTGGAGATGTTGTTGAGTGTTAAAGTGCTTGCTTGGCATGCACAAGGCCCTGGGTTCAGTCCTAGTACCATAACGATATAAGGCCAACTACCTGTATGAGCATAAGAGCAATAAGCTGGGCATGGTGGCACACAGTTTTAATTCCAGCACTCTGGAAGAAGCAGGCAGATCTCTGGAGGTAAGACTCAAAACCAAGGCAAAATACCCTACAGAAAGCAATTCCTCCCCTTGAGCCTCAGTTTCCCTCTCTTTTGTAAAGCAGGGCAACTTTTTCTGAATCTAAGACAATTTCTTTTTTTTTTTTTTTAAAGATTTATTTATTTATTATATGTAAGTACACTGTAGCTGTCTTCAGACACTCCAGAAGAGGGCGCCAGATCTCGTTACAGATGGTTGTGAGCCACCATGTGGTTGCTGGGATTTGAACTCCTGACCTTCGGAAGAGCAGTCGGGTGCTCTTACCCACTGAGCCATCTCACCAGCCCCCCTAAGACAATTTCTTAAGGAGATATATGTATATGTGTGTGTGTATATATATATATATATATATATATATATATATGCTCAGTATGGCCCAGGACATGGGCTCAAATAACCATTTTTCTTGGTCCCTTCTGAGTCCTATTTTGAGGGTATACAGCATGTACAGTGGGGTGAGACAGAGACTGGTACACTGCCATTCTAAAAATAGTGTTTATTAATGTTTATAAATGTGTCCTGCAAAATACAGTCATGGTGAAAACTGGAAAATGCAAACACAAACAATAACAGTCACCCACTGTGCCATCGCTTGTTTTCAGCCCTGAGGCAGCTATCGTCAATGTCGTGGTGTTTCCATTTTGAAAAACCAAACAGTCCATACTCGTGTATAGGAAGAGTGGTTCTACCATCTGCTGCTCCAGGGTCGCAGGGACGTTCAATATCTAAAGCAGTCTTCGCCTGGAACTTGCCTTTTTCTGGTTGGCGAGCTAGAACGTCATCATGCGGATGTACCCCTAGCTTTATTCACCCATCCCCTGCCTGCCCCCCAGAAAGCCTAGATTGTTTCCCATTGGTCATCGTGAATTTTGCTGAGACAAAAAACCTTGTACCTTACAGCTCTGTACCATACAGCTGCTACTAGTTATAAGGTGATGCTCTGGAACTTTTTGTTAAGTATCTGTTGAGGACCTTTGAAGTGCTAGGGTACCAGTTTAGACTCTGATCCTTTCGGCATTCTCCTGCTAATAACCTCTAAATAGATATGTATTTAAATCTTCTCACTTCTCTGACTCACAAAAAAACTCACATTTTGGTATAAAACCCCAGGCTTCCTTTTTCCTCTTTTTTTTTTTTTTTTTTTTTTTTGGTTTTTCGAGACAGGGTTTTTCTGTATAGCCCTGGCTGTCCTGGAACTCACTTTGTAGACCAGGCTGGCCTCGAACTCAGAAATCCGCCTGCCTCTGCCTCCCGAATGCTGGGATTAAAGGCGTGCACCACCACGCCCGGCTTCCCTCCTTCCTCCTCTTAATATAAAAAGTAATCGTTTAATAAATAATGTAGGAAGTGAGGAAGACACTGTGAACAGATTTCATAGAGACCCCAGAACCCAGGATCTCAGTTCCCTGCTCCTCGGGGTCTCAGATGCACCCACCCCACCCACCCCAGTTGTTTAAATAAATAAGTATAAATAAGCCACAGGTGATCCCCTCACCCAGGTCTACTGGAAAGACTGTCTAGCTGGGTGTGGGGCGGTTGTTTGGGGTGTGGCATGCCCCTGATCATCATGCCCCCCCTCCAAGTACCAAAATAAATAAATAAATAAGATCTGGTTTTAAAGGGCGGTATCGATGGTGACTTTCAGTCCCGAGTCACAGTCGAGTCTTTAACAACAGCAGGCCCCGCACGGCCCAGTCCAAGGTCAGGTGCAGCCCTCCTAGGATGGCATGAGCTGCCCGGATGTTTCCCCAGGCTGAGGCAGGAGGACCCAGAGGGATCACAGGTTGGTCTGGGGCTGCCTGGGGCAAGGCCAGGCGAGACATCTGTTGAAGAGAGAAAGAAGGTTAGCTAAAGGCAAGGGTCTGGGGTTTACAAAACTGAAGCCGTATTGGGTGTTCTCGCCTGTAATCCCAGCACTTGAGAAGCAGAAATGGAAGGATCAGGATTCAAGGATACATAGGAAAGGCAGTTTGGGGGGCTGGAGAGATGGCTCAGTGGTTAAGAGTACTGACTGTTCTTCCAGAGGTCCTGAGTTCAATTCCCAGCAACCACATGGTGGCTCACAACCATCTGTAATGGGATCTGATGCCCTCTTTGAGTACGTCTGAAGACAGCTACAGTATATTCATATACACAAAATAATTTTTTTTGTTTTGTTTTTTTCGAGACAAGATTTCTCTGTGTAGCCCTGGCTATCCTGGAACTCACTCTGTAGACCAGAAACTCAGGTCTTGAACTCAGAAATCTGCCTGCCTCTGCCTCCTAAGTGCTGGAATTAAAATAAATAATAAAATAAATAATTATTAACAAACCCCGCGGCTTGGGAGAATGCACAATTAATAAAGTAGTAAAGTGCTTGCTGCACAATCAAGAGGACATGAGTTCAAACCTCTGGGCCTAATGTAAAAAAGCTGGGCACACCAGCACGTGCCTGTAATCTAAGTGCTGAGTAAATTGGACAGGTAGGAGGATTCTCGGGGATTTGCCAGCCATCCAGTCTAGCTGAATTGGTGAGTTCCAAGTTCAGTGAGAAACCTCTTCTCAAAAAAGCAAAGCAGAGCCTCTGAGTTTGAGACCAGCCTGGTCTACAGAGTGAGTTCCATCCAGGATAGTCAAGGTTACACAGAGAAACCGTGTTTCAAAATTCTCAAAGATAAAAACAAAAAAGACCTCAGGAACATAATCGAGGCGGAAATTGGGCATCAATACAGAAAGATGCCCAATGTTGACCTCTGCACTCTAGGCTCTCATTTCTGTGTGTTCATGTCTTAATGAACACACGCACGCACATGCGCGCACACACACAGGTCACTGTCCTAAGGACCAGGTTAAGGGACTAAGGAATGAGGATTAGGGAATGAATGGTGCTTGCCATGTCTTCTCAGAAGGTCAGAGCTAGTGTCTTAGAACTTGGAGTCTAGGGACCATGTCTAGGGACTGGGGTTAGGAGCAAGAATTTGAGACCTAGGGTCTTTACAGGCAGGGACCAAATACTGAAGTCTATTGGACAACCGGGCTGAGGTTCTGGAATTTAGGGTATTGATATTAAAAACTTATAATATTGAAAATGAGACATAGGGCTGGTGGGGAGGGAGGATTTTGAAACAAGATCTTATAAACCCAGATTGGCTTCAATCTCACTACACAACTGAGATGGCCTTGATCTCTTCGTTTACCACCTCCCAAACACTGGGAGTACAATCAGGTGCTACCATACCTGGCTTTGCTTTGTTTGAGACAGGTTTCTGCTATATTTTTCGTTATAGCAAGGCTGGAAATCACTTGTGACAACCGCCCACCTGTGCCTCCTAAGTGCTGAGACTTACAGGCAACTGCCACTGTACTCCGCTAGGGACTACACTTGAGATCTGGCATTGTAGAGTGTCAAGGCTGGTTCAGTCATGATCTTGTCTCTTAGGAACTAGGGCTGGGTCCTTGAGATGTGAGGATCTGGGGGGGCGGGGCTTGGATCTGGGGCTTTGGGTATTAGAGGTTTTTTAGGCATCTTAAGACCTAGGCCTCTAATTCTCACGAGAAGATTTAGATCCTGTTAACTCAGAGAAGGGGTCTTAGGTCTAAGGATCTTGGGATTCAGGGTCTAGACTTTTAGACAAGTGGTCAGGGTTGGGGATACTATCATGGGCTGGGATTTGGGGGACACAAAACAATGGTCTATGGTGGCTTGTAGCCTTGGGGATTGGTTAAGAGTTGCTCTGAGGGCTGGAGAGATGGCTCAGCGATTAGGAACACTGACTGTTCCTCCAGAGGTCCTGAGTTCAAATCCCAGCAACCACATGGTGGCTCACAACCATCTGTAATGGGATCCAATGATGCCCTCTTCTGTGTGTCTGGAGACAGCAACAGTGTACTCATATACATGAAATAAATAAATAAATCTTTAAAAAAAAAAAAAAAAAAAAGAGTTGCTCTGAAGCCCAGCAGTGGTGGCACACACCTTTAATCCCAGCACTTGGGAGGCAGAGGCAGGCAGATTTCTGAGTTCGAGGCCAGCCTGGTCTACAGAGTGAGTTCCAGGACAGCCAGGGCCACACAGAGAAACCATGTCTGGGTGGATGGAGGAATCAAAATCTCAGGCTGTTGTTTCTTAGGGTCAAAGGGATCAGAATGGAAGTCAAAGGTCTTGGAGTCAGAGCATACCAAGAGCTGTAATCGACGGAGTAGCCGTTCCAGTCGGGCTTGCAGGGCACCCAGCTCTGGCTCCAGAGTCTTTAGGGAAGGACCACCTGCACGGCGCAGCCATTGTACATGCCGGAGGTAGGACATCAAGTCTACTCGAAGCCTTGTCATCACACCAGGAAGCTAGGGACAAAGAATGGAAACCAGGGAACTGTTAACACCCGTATCCCCTCAGCCATCAGTCTTTCAACCCTCCCTATCAGCCAGCGCTCACCTGCAAAGATCCCAATGTCCCAGCGCTCATGGCCAAGGTAGGCAGGGAGTCCAGATTGTGATCTCCATCAGCTGGGAATTTGTCTCTCTGGTGAGAAAGAAGCTGTGAGGGGAACCCCAAGCTCTCCCCTTCGTCAAGTGCCCAAGAGAGAGAAGTGACTGTCATTCTATATTCCCTGTCCCTCCAATCTCCTACCATCTGTGCAGCTAGTTGCCGTGTGTCTGCCAGGAGGGATCGGGTTAGGAGAACAGCGCTGTCCAGATCTGCACGAGGGTCTGAAGAGACTCGAGGGGAGCCAGCTGGTGGCCCAGGGGCAACGACTCTATCTGGCCAGAGGCTCAGCACCACCAGGACCAGGCGACAAACACCTGTGGACAGAAGGGAGAAATCAGGCCAAACTCTGGGTCTGAGGGAGTAGGACTGGGGTCTAGATTCTTCTGCCTCTGAGGAAGAAGGGCTAGAATCTAGAACCTGGGTCTGAGAGAGGTAAGCTAGGGTTCGGAATTTTGGTTTTGAAGGACTGTGGTCTAGACTTTACGGTCTGGAGGAGGAGAGATGGATGGAGCCTGGATTCTGGGTCTGAGGGAGGGCAGGCTGGGCCTCGGGACCCTGGATCTGCAGAATGAGGGCTAGACTCTGGACTCCAGGTTCTGAGGGAGAAGAGCTGAGGTTTGGGCTCCTGGGTCTGAGGGAGGAGGGCTGGAATCTGAACGCCTGGATCTGAGGGAGGAGGACCTGGAGGTCTTGAGTCTCAGGGTGGGGCGCCCCGGGGCAGGTCGCAAAGCCCGAGCCCGGGCGGGCTTCCCTCTCCCTCCCTGGCTCTGGCTGCCCCGCCCGTCGGAGCAGACGCGGCCCGGGGCGGGTAGACGGGCCGGGCGTCTCCCGTCCGCCCCCGGACGCCGGAATCTGGGCCCCGGGGCGGGGCATGACGGGGGGGAGGTACAGGCCAGAACCTGCCCCCCTCCCCTGCCCCGGGAGCCCTAGCCGGCCTGGGAACAGTGGTAGGAGTCAGAGACTGAAGCTGACACCCGAACACACGGATTCCTCTCCAGGAAGGTGCCTGGACCCATTCCCATATGCCCACAAAGGTGGCTGCAGAGGGCTGGGCCGTTGGGTCGGGGAGGACCAGGGCGCACCTGGTCTGAGAGGCGCTCAGGGATGCACGCAGCTGAAGACCCGTCGGGCCGCGTTCGGGGCTCAGGGGCTAGGGACAGCTCCTTTGCCGGCTGCCCATCCCCCAGCTGCCCCGCCCACCTCTGAGACAGCCAGCCAATCAGAGCCCCCCGGGCCACCAAGCTCAAGTATCACACCCCCAGCCCGCCCCCTGGTCCCCTCTAGCTATGCCTAGTCCTTCGCAAGCCCCTCCTGGGCCGTCTGTCGGTGCACCCGTCCCCTAGCCGGGGCGCATCTGTCTGGCTCTTTAAGCTCTCTGTCCGCACCTCTCTTTCGTCTGCCTCCCCTGCCTGTTTCCCGTCCTCTGGGGCTTGCTGTCATCTGGGATTCTCTGCCTCAGTTTCCCACCCTGAGCTGTTGCAGTTCGTGGTTGTCTCTGTTCCTAGATTCCCACTGACTCCCTGGGATACCCGATCCCTTAAGGATCACCTCCCTCCCAGCATCTGTCCCTCTGTCCTTGTCTGGCTGTCCCTTGCCTTGTTCTCTTTCTCTGTCCATCTCTTCTCTTAAGTTCCCACTTTTCTCACTATTCTTTCTCAATCTGACTACCCTTGACTCCTCTTTTCTATCCCTCTGTCCCTACTCTGCTTCGCATCCTCCCCACTCCCTCAATCCTCCCCCCCCAACCCTGTCCCCTCACCCATGAACTGGAACCAACTTACAGTTCATGTCCCCACAGGCCAGGGGTTCCCCAGGGCAGGGGGCAGGGAGCCTGGGGGGGGGCTTTAACCCTTCCCTGTCCGCTGCCGGGGGAGCCCAGAGGGTCAGCTGGGCCTCGGCCTGGGGAGGGGAGGTTTGTGAGTGTGAGCAGCAAGGGCCAGGCAGTGAGGGAGTGTGTACGCCTGGGGGGTTATATAGGGGGCCGGGGCGGGCGGGCGGGGGGCAGGCAGCAGGGGAGGGCGGCCTGACACATCCTGACTCACCCTCCCTCCTGCCTTTTCCATTCAGACGAGCCGGCTGCCTAGCAGGGCTCACACCGCCTTGCTTGGAGGAGGGCACGGAAGGAAAAGTTGGAAAAGTTGAAAAGTGAAGGGGGGGTGGTCTGAGAGGGGCCGGTGAGGTCATTGGCGTCCCCTCCCTCCACCTCCACGGGCTGGGACAGACACACAAGGCTCAAGAGCTCTATGAAGCCTGGCTGTGGGTGGTGGTCTGCATGGACCAGGACTAGTACTGAGAGATGGTGAGGCAGTAGGAGAGGCAAGTCCAGGGCCTGAGGAGTTGGAGGTGAGGGGGAGAATCTGGACGACAGAGAGAACACTGGGGCAGAGATGGAGCCTCTAAACCCAGAATGGCTGACAGATGCACAGAGATGGGGACAGCAGGATATATAGATACCTAGTCTCTGAGATGGAGAGACACTGGCAACTGAGAAGCTGAGGATGTGGCTCCATTGGCAGAGTGATGGTACACACCTGCACTCTCAGCGCTGGGGAGGCGAAAGCAGGAGGTTCAGAGGTTAGTTCAAGGTCATCCTTAGCTAAACAGTGACACTAAAGCTAACCTGGGCTACTTGAAACCCCATTTTAAAAAAGAAGCAGCGATCCCCAAGGGGAAAGGGGCCACAGACATGGAAAGAGAAGACCCAGGCTGCAGAAGAATGTACCAAAGATGAGGTCACCTGAGGTTAGATGAGGTAGCTGAGGACCAAAAGAAAAAGGAATAAAGGCTTTCTACAGAGGTGTCTCTGACTGTGTTGCTGCCCTCCCCCCCCCACCCCACTTGCCAGTTCTGTAAATGGGGCTGAGACTATCTTCTATGGCTAAGGAGATGACCCAGGGGGTAAGAGTGCTTGCTGCACAGACATGAGGAGCTGAGTTGAATCCACAGCACATATATAAAAAGCTGAGGGCTGGTGAGATGGCTCAGTGGGTAAGAGCACCCCACTGCTCTTCCAAAGGTCTGGAGTTCAAATCCCAGCAACCACATGGTGGCTCACAACCATCCCTAATGAGATCTGACTCCCTCTTCTGGAGTGTCTGAAGACAGCTACAGTGTACTTACATGTAATAAATAAATAAATAAATAAATAAATAAATAAATAAATAAAATCTTTTAAAAAAACATTTAAAAAAAAGCTTTAAAAAAAAAAAAGCTGCGCATGTGTAACTGCAGCCGTGTGGGTGGGTGGAGATGTGGAGATGGCGGGGCCACTAGGGCTTGTCTTCCAGCCTAGCACAGGTTCAGTGAGAGACCCTTTCTCAAGAGCGTAACGTTGAGAGTGCTAAAACTTCCCAGTGTCCCCCTCTGGCCTCTGTACACGTGCATGTAAGTACAGATAATCTACCCACATATACATACACTCCCAGACACACACACACGTCCCGTCCTACCCCTAAATGCCACGTGAGGAGTCTTGTGCAAACTACTGCTAGAGAACTGTTATTGATCTCATGGTTACACTTTATCAGCTGTACTGAGGCACAGGTAGTCACTGCGAGAGATGGCAAAATGAGTGGTGAGTGGATGGGTACTAGAAACTTAGACAAAGCCGCATTCAGAGAAGGGGATGTAGTAGTCTCTCCAGGAAAGAGCCAAACACACCAGTTCAGTGACTGCAGCAATACCCACATTCTGTGTTCAACAGGTGACTACCATTGGTTCAGAATTCACAGGCCCTTAAGGGATGGCAACACCAAAACCAGCTCACATATATTCCCAGAAGCCTCCTCAAGAGGGAAATGGGATAGCTCTGAACACAGGACAGTTACATGAACTGCAAAAAATCTCTTTGTAGACCACCCATGCCCATCTTTTGGGCCCATTGCATTGGCTGGAGATGGGGGAGTAGGGTGAGGGCTGGCTCTGGACTGACTGGCAGCCAGAGGCTTCCCCTCCCCATCTTTCACCACTAGGGGGGGAAGAACTGCTCAGATCCCCCAGGGGGTGAGGTCACAGCCCCCACTCCCAACCCAATGGTGGGATATGACCTCATCACCTCAGGTAAGAGCTCTTTCTCTCCCTTTCTTGGTTTGTCACACCACCCCTTTGAAAGGCCCCCCAGGGGCCCTCCTCAGCCCCTGCTTCTGCTGGGACCCAGGCTTCTGACCACTGGGTCTCCGCCCCTCAGGGGGCCTGTTTCCGGCTGAGTCATCGTGGGGGGCCCAAGGCTGCGTCAGTGAGGGGAGAGCTGACGTAGCACACACCCCCCCAGACCATGGGGGCTAGCCAAGGTGACTCAGGCCACCAGCCTGGGGAATGGACTGGCCTGAGGGGACAAGGGACTGGGCTTGTAGCCAGACCTGGCCAATACCAGGGACTGCAAATGCCAGCCCCTTCCCCCAACTGAGATTGAAGAACTCATACCATCCCCCGACCTCCTCATCTCCCCATATTCCTTAAACTCAGGGTACAGAACCCAGCCCTCTTCCCTCAGGCCCAGGTTCTCAGGTATTTAACCCTCCTGAGAGGGTTAAACTCAAACCCTGGGTACAAACCCTAGCCCTCCTCCCTCTGATCCAGGCTCTCAGGTACTTGGCCAACCAACCCTCTTCTGTCATACCCAGAGTACAGACCCTTGCTCTTTTCAGAACCAGGGTTCTAGATCCCAGCCCTCTTCCCTCAGACCCAGGGAACAGACCCCTGCAAGCCCTTCTTCCTGGGATCCAGGCCACTAAACCCTCATTTTTATGTAGGTGGAAAGCATATGTGATGTCCTACAATGGGAGAGCGCTGCGTTTGAGGAAGTTTGTGAGTCTGGGCGGTGGGCTCCTTGCTTGTTCTCAGTCCTGCTTCACTTTCCAACCTGGGGATTGTGGGGGAGACTTGTCTTCCCCAGTGACCACAGAAGGACGGAAGAGTGGACTTGGGAGTCCTGCCTGGGTCTTCCCTGGGTGAGGGTTGGGATACCAGGTCTATGGAAATGAGACAGAGAGACAGATGAGGTGGGAGGCTTTTGGGAATCCCCCCAAAATGACGGAAGACAGCAGAAATAAACAAATACAAACAGGATCTCACAGCCCCATGACGAGAAGACAGAGGCAAAAGAGTGCTAGGAGGCCAGCTTGAGTCCTCAAGCACAGAGGTAGGAGGTCTCTGAAGCATATCACGAGCTGTCCCTAGGATGTGGGGATCTAGCCAGGGGGGCCTTCCTTGATGGTGTGCTGGCCCCTGGGGTGAGCTGGTGCTGGCCGGGCATGATGTCAGCACATCCCAGGCTGTGTGTGTCCGTCTGTCTGTCCCTGGGGGGTCCTGTCTGGCCTCTGGGGGTGACGAGGCAGGTCAGCCACAGAGGCAGCCCAAACCTGTCATTAGTGGTGAGGGCCTTGACGGCGCACCCCCCCCTCCCCAATCCCAATCCGCAGCGGTCCAGGGCCAGGCAGCTCCACCTCCACCCCCTCCTTGATCCCTGAGGAATCCAGGGAATTGGGAAGTGGGTCCAGATGGTGTTGACACAGGAAATGGTCAGCAGCTGCCCAGTCTCAGCCCAGCAACCCCTCTGACCCCCACCCCCAGGCCCCCTGCCGAGCCCCCTGGACCTGTGTCATCTCTGACGGAGACAGCCCAGGGCCCACTCAGCACCCTCTAGGATGTTTACAGTAGGACCTAGGGATGAAAGAGAGTCACCCTCCTAAGCTTCTTGGGAAACAGGGGTCTGAGTTCAGACCCCTCCCTCCCACGGAAGGGACAATCCAGGCCCCAGAACCTCCCTCCACCCCCCAGATCTGAAATAGGCCCGGGGTTCCTCAGAATCAAGGGTCTAGACCCCAACACTCCTCCCGCAGACCGCGAGAGCCTTCCTTCTTCAGATCCCAGAGTCTTGGATCTAGCTTCTTCCCCTAAAAGCCTCAGTAGTTCAGGACCCAGTTCTTCCCCTAAAAGCCTCAGTAGTTCAGGACCCAGTTCTTCCTGCTCAGACTCATGTTCCCAAACCCTGCCTCCCTCAGCCTCTAGGGTCATAAGTTTTCAGTCTCAAGGATTCCCTTCTCCAGACATCTTCATCCCCTCAGACCCAAGCCATGGGTGCCCCAGCCATCCCATGAGCCCAGGGCCAACCCAGGACCTCCATGAGGAACCAAGGAACACTTCTCACTATGCCAGGGGAATATTGAGCTCGGCTGAATGAGGAGCCATAGTGACATGGTCTCCAGTCTGGCTCGCTGGAAGCCAGGAGGGCAATCTTGGGTAAAACAAACACAAGACAACTCGAGTTGCTCTCGCTTGTGTTCCCTCATGAACAAAAGGGAAGCTGAGTCTCTTTGCGGACCTGAAACTTTTGGCAGGAGTCACCATCACAGCCTCTAACAGGGACCACACCTCAGTCTCAGCAGGGCCACGCAGTCAGTCCCACCCCTGGTCTGTGTTCCCTAAAGCAGGTGCCTGCTGGAGCCTGTGATGTGAAACCCAAGGCCAACCCACCAGCCCTCACTGTCCCTTCTTCCTCTCATCTGGTTGCTGAGGAAACCTTCTCTAACAATGGGGCTCAGTGAGACCCCACTATTCTAGGGTCCTCCCCCCTCCCCTTTTTCCTGGTTGCTAAAAGGAATAATACCCTAGCAATGAGGATTTCTGAACTTGGGTCTCTTGAGGCTGCCTCTTTAGACATTGGGTTAGGAAAGAAATGGAGTCTGCAACTCAAAGATTTCCCCAGTCCCATATCCTTATCCTGTCAGGTTCCGGATGAAAATGGAGAGACCTCTCCAGCCCTGTGCTTTGTCCTGCTTTCTCTTTTCCTCTTCCCTTGCTGAGAAGGCGCTAAATTTGAAATCTCCCAATGCCCACCCACCTCTTCTCCTAGGTAGAATTGATGGGACGGGGCGCCCCTTCTTGTGAACCCCTTGCTGAGGGGATTCCTTAGCAACAGAACTAAGAATTTTGGGGCTGAAGCTTTTGGGGCGGAGCCCAGCTGTTGCTAGGGCTGATGTTGTTTAAGGTTACTTTGCAGAGGCCCCAGAGGTCTGGGGAGGTAACATGGTGGGGTCTGGGATCTCAGCTTTGGGCCTTCTCCTGCTGATGCAGGGCTCAGTAGGTGAGGGTACTGAGGAGGACATCAGGGGGCTATGGACAGGGCCATTGGGGGCTGTGGACAGGGCCACCACGTTGGCTGCCACACAATCTCCCAACATCACCCTTTCTTTCCCACAGATGCGAATGGAATCCAGGGATTTTTCTACCCATGGAGTAAGTAAGAGCCAAAATCCTGGGGCCCTGGGGGGTGGGGGGATCCCAAATTAAGATTGTAGGATGTGTGAGAGAGGCTGGGGGATTGACCCCTGGGTCCAAAGGAGAAGAGCTGGGGGGTAGACCCTTGGGTCTGAGGAAGGAGGGCTAGGAACTCAACCTCTGGGACTCAAGGAGGGCTGAAGTCTGAGGGAGAAGAGCTGGACCTTGGTCCTTGGGTCTGGGGTCTGGAGAGATGCCTGCAACATTGACTCCTGAACTTGAGGGAGAAGGTTTGTGTAATCGACTCTCTGAAGGAAGAGGGCTGGGGTTGGAATGTCTAGGTTTGTGGGAGGAGGGATGGAAGCTGAACCCCCTAAGTCTGAGGGAGGAGGGCTGGGTCTGGACTCTTGGGTCCTCTAAATACTGCCAAATACACAGTACCGCAGCCCCACAGCCTGGCCTTGGCACTCTTGTGCCTGTAGCTTCCAGGGACAGTTCTGTTGTTACTTAGCACCTACTGTGGTGGCCCTTAGGTTGTGAGGGAGATGTGTGGGACCGAGAGAGCTGTGGGGGTCAGGCAGCAATTGAGAACCCCAACCTCTGCCTACGCCTGCGATGCTGCTACCGGGACGGTGTATGCTATCATCAGCGGCCAGATGGTGAGTGACCTGACTGCAGACTGGATGTTTCAGAGGGTGAGGGTTCCAGAGGGTGGATCCCTGGAGCTTCCTCCTCCCCTTTTCTAGAAAATATGCGGAGGAAGCATATGTGGGCACTGGGCTGGACCTGTGGCAGCCTACTCTTCCTGATCACCAGTATCTGTCTCTTCTGGTGAGTGTGGCTGGGGAGGCCAGGAGGCATGGTTCTCCACAGAAGGTGTGGGCGGTTCAGGCTGAACATATGCTCTCCCCACCAGGTGGGCCAGGCGCCAAGACATGCTGCACCTACCAAGCTTTCTACATAGGAAATGTAGTAGACTGTCAAAGACCCTGTCTAAGGACCGACGATCGGTCAGCAAGTCAACTACCGTTCTCCAATCCCCAGGAGGCACTGAAGCAGAACTTGCAGCTGTAGTTTCCGGGGAGGACACAGGAGGTGAAGAATAGGGCAACCCTAGAGGTGCCCTTAATACAGATATAGCATATAAATGTGTGTCTTTTTTGAGATCTGTGGGGAGCAGGGAGCCCTATGGGAGCCTTGCACAGTGTGCATGTGTACTTTGAGGGAGATTAAGGGTGAGGACTGAATGTGGGCACTGGGTCTGATTAGGGACTGTGAGCTTAGTGTAGAGGAGTTTGTTAGGAGTGAGTTCTGGGAATAAGCAGTGTGGGTCTAAATCAAGGAAGGAACTGGAGGTGGCTCTGGGGTGGGAGCTTGTGTAGGGGCCTACAATGAGGTGAGCTGCCAATAGGGGGATTTGGAGTATTAGGGACACACATGGCCATGGGAACGTGTGCTAAGCCGTGCTGCTTTAGGAAGCACCATGGACTGACGAATCTCCAGCTCTCAAAGCTCTCCTGCCCCTCAGCACAATGCCCGAGTGGCTACAGAAGTGCAAAACATCCAGCAAGGGCTTGAGCTCCCAGAGTCTCCACTGCCAGACCTTTTCTTGAAAGTGTGTTGTCTACACTCAGATTCAGTCTGCCCACATTCAGTTCAGTTAGCTCTCTCTCCTCCTCGTCTTGCAGGCATCCTGCATCAATGCCATCTTCTATATAAGGACCAACCCGCAGTAAATATCTTGCAAGTTCAGTGTGCCCCTGTGTCTGTTCTTCTTGGAAGATCTAAACTACCCTAGGGAAGCCTGGCTGGGTGGGTGGCTCTGCATGCACTGGGGATCCTTCTTCTCACCTCCCTGGTGTCCCTAGTGAAGGGCTAGTAAGCAGTTGAAATCCTATATCCCTAGGGACCCCAAGATCAACGGTGTCTTGGCCTGGCATATCAGTCCCCTTCACCAGACAGTCAAGCACTGCTCCAAAACAGAAACATTTATCCAAGTGAGGCGACAGGTGGGTATCCTGGTGGCCTAGTGATGCACAGGGAAGCTGCGTGTCTCAGTCAGGTCCGGAGGATGAGGTGGTCTGTGGGAAGGCAAGGTGGGGTTAGTGGCTAGGTAGGTTTGCTCCGGTTCTGTCCTTTCATTCTGAGGTTCCCTAGCCCATGGAAGGCCAGGGAGACCCTTACTCACTGATGGACACTCAAGCTTCCCCCGACCCCCTCCCTCTGCTTGCTGTAGAACCCCCAGGGGATGTGTCTGAAAATGTGCTTCTAACTCACCAGAATCCACTGATAATGAGTTTATGACAGGAGAAAGCAAAGAGACAGAGGCACGGAGACAGACCTGGGGAGTCACAAAGATGGCAAGATAAACAGAGACGGAAAAATAGACAATGAAACAGTTGGGGCATTCCAACACCTGGAAGGCTGGCAAAAAGGATCTTCAAAGTCAGTCTGGGATGCATAGTTTGAGTCCAGACTGGGCTACGGAGTGTGAGATCCTGTCTCAAAAAAAAAAAAAAAAAAAAAAAAAAAATCAAACCAAAAGGACCCTCATGGTGGAAGGGAAGAACCCACTTCCACGGGTTACCCTCAGATTTCTACACACACATAATCCAGAGCACACCAAGATACACACATACTAAAAATAAAGAGATGTACTTAAAAACAAAATAAAAAAAAAAAAAAAAGAAAGAAAATGGAACCAGAAAGAACCAAGGCAGACAAGGTGGCTCACATCTGTAGCCCCAGTATTAAAAGTCAGGAGTGTAGTACATATTAAAGTCCAGCCTAGTCTATGTAGGAAGTGCCAGGCCAGCCTATGTCATATAAGGAGGCCGTGTTAAGGAAAGGCAGAAGAGGGAAAAGATGATTTGCCCCATGGGAGAATTTTGGTCCCAGCGGAGTTGGCATTCCTAGAGCATGCCCGCTTGTCAAAATTCAAGTTCTTTGAGGCCCACTCAAATGTCCATTTCTGCGTAAATGTCAAGGGTCTTCAGGAGCCAAGTTTACCACAGGTGGATATTTTGGCATATGTCTAGTGTTGTACTCCAATATTTGTCCATGCTTCACATATACGTGGTTACTTAGCCTTTAAATATTTTGTGTGTGTGATTTTTTTTTTTAAGATTTATGTTTTATTTTATGCATAGGAATGTTTTGTGCCTGGTGCCTATGGAGGCCAGAAGGGGGCATCAGATCTCCTGAAACTGGAATTAGACACTTGTGAGCTGACATATGGGTGCTAGGAATGGAATTTAGGTCCTCTGGAAGAGCAGCCAGTCCTCTTACTGCTGAGCCACTCTCCAGACCCTGTTTTGCTGTTTTGAAACAGAGTCTCACTATTACAGTCCTGGCTTGGCCTGGAACATCCTTCACACATTGGGCTGGTCTTGAATCTGCTGCGATCTGCCTGAGTGTTGGGATTATAGGGGTTACCAACCATGTCTTCTGTTTTGTGGTGCTGGAAATTGAACCCAGGGCTTGACACAGGCATGCTAAGTTAGTTCTCTTTACAACTGAGCCACACCCCTAGCCCTAACTGTTTCCTCATTTGAACCACAGAACATAGAATCATATTCTTAGTTCTCATGAAGCACAGAATTTCTTTGGATCCCAGGAGAAAAGTAAAAATGTCTTGGGCTGGTGAGATATCTCATTGGGTAAACACACTTGCCATGTAATCCCAACACCCTAAATTCAATGGTGGAAGGAGAGAATCTGCTCATGAAAGATATTCTCTGACCTTCACAGATGTACCATGGTGCCCTCACTAGTGTGCGCTACATAAAGAGTGCCAGGCTCCATGGTGCTTGTAAGCCCAGTGCTGTGGAGGCAGAGACTCTTAAATGCCTGGGGCTGATTGGCAAGTCAGTCTAGCTTAATCAGTGAGCTCCAGGCCAACCAGAGATCCTGTCCCAAAAAGCAAAGATTGCTAGTTCCTGAGGAATGACACAAAAATTAATTCTCTGACCTCTCTACAAATGTACACACATGCACACACACACCCCCCCCCCACCGTTTTAGAGTTTAATCCTCTTACAGAAATCCCACCTAGGAAATGGATTCAGTCATTCCCATCCATCCAAAATCAAACCCATCCATTTATTTGCATATCTGCCTGCCCAAACTATCCATCTAACTGTCCGCTTACGCCTCTCTTCATCTAGCGCTATGAACTCACCCACCAATTCATCCGTTACGTGTAGTAAACAGCTAATCTGGCGCTGAACCAGGAGGACTGTGTTCAAGGTGAACCTGGGGACACCCAGCAAGACTCTGTCTCAGAAACAAAGCACAAACTCATTCATCTATCCACTAGTCCTGTCAAACCATCTCACCCATCCATCCATCCATCCATTCATTCTATCTGCTCCCACTCACCCAGTTCACCAGCACACTCTTCTACAAACCATTTACCAATCCATCCATCAGCCAACTAACTCACCAGTTCTCCATCCACCCATCTATCAACTAAAATGTATCCATTTGTCCATCAATCTGTATGTAATACATTTATCACATCTACTTAAGGATCCATCCATCCTATCCATTAATTACCCTTTCCTGAGCTCACACTTTTTGCTGGGTAGTATTAGTAACAAAGACACCAGAGACCCCAGCTTTACCTGTCTGGGGCTCTCTGTCAGATGTGGTAACCAGCTCCCACAGAGATATACCATATGGCTAGTCAAACAGTGATAGGAATAGGCTCAGACAATATGAATACTCAGAGGAGTGCGCTGGTGCCTAAAGAGCATTCTGGAAGTTTTCTGGTTGGACTGCAGATAGCAATGGCCCTCCTTGTTATGGAAGACGTCTGTCCGTCTTTGGTCTGAATTAAATACAAATAAAATGTGGGAAAAAGAACTTAAAAACAGAGGTTTAAAGCTGGGGGTGGGGGCTGGTGAGATGGCTCAGTGGGTAAGAGCAAAGACTGCTCATCTGAAGGTCCTGAGTTCAAATCCCAGCAACCACGTGGTGGTTCACAACCACCCCTAATGAGATCTGACGCCCTCTTCTGGTGCATCTGGAGCAAGTAGGGCCAACCAGAGCAAGCAGAGGTCCTAAAAATTCAATCCCCAACAACCACATGAAGGCTCACAACCATGTGTTCAGTTACAGTGTACCCATATACATTAAATAAATAAATAAATAAATCTTTTTAATTAAAAAAAAAAAAAAAGCTGGGCGTGGTAGTGCACGCATTTAATCCCAGTACTTGGGAGGCAGAGGCAGGAGGATTTCTGAGTTCGAGGCCAGCCTAGTCTACAGAGTGAGTTCCGGGACAGCCAGGACTATACAGAGAAACCCTGTCTTGAAAAACCAAAAATTAAAAAATAAAAAAATAAAAAATAAATAAAAGCAGAGGTTTTACACATCAGCCAATGGCCTGGGTTTGATGAGACGGCAAGAAAGTAGAAGCAGGAAAGCTGGAGAGAATTTAAGAAAGAAAATATAGGGGCCTCAAAAAAAAAAAAAATGGCGCATTGGGTAAAGGTGCTTGCCACCAAACTGCTGACCTGAGTTTGATCTCCAAGGCCTACATGCTGGAAAGAGAGAATAGATGCCACAAAAACAACAAAAACATTGTGTCACAAATATGCGCACACGCGCGCACACACACACACACTAATAAAGGGCCAAGAGTGGTGGCAGATGCCTTTAATTCCAGAACTCCGGAGGCAGAGACAAGCTGATCTCAGTTCAAGGGCAGCCTGGTCTACATATCAAGTTCCAGGACAGCCGTGAAACCTTGTCTTAAATATCAGAGAAAGGGAAAGGTACAAGGGTGCTTTCCCTCTCTGTGCCCCTGGTTCTTCTTTGCCTCTGACTTCACATTAGGACTACCTGTCTGGATGAATGGCACTCTTTCATTTGTACATTTGTGTGGTCCGGACAAGAGTGTCACCTACTTTCGGAGCTTCTTGTACAGTAACAGTAATGAGCTCAGAGAACTGGCTACAGGGAGGATGGCACGAGGCCTGGTGCACGTGGAGCAAAAGGAGCAGGGCGTACTGTGACTCCCAACTTTGTCCCACCCATCCGTCTGAGTCTCTGCTCTGAGACTCACTCTCCTGCAGTTTCCCCTTCCAGCGACGTGTCTGTCTCCCCACCACATCTCACTCTTTCTGGTGTCCTCACCTGGGGCTCACTCGCTGCCGGTGCCTGCCGCCCCGGACCCCGCCTCAAGCGTGGCGAGCTGCAGGCGCACGCGGCGGGAGCCGGAGGAGGAGGGCTGGGGCGCGCGGTTCGCTCTGCGCGCTGAGCGGAGACCGGCTGTGGTCCGGGGACTGGCGGTGGCGGGCGCCGACCAGCGACGGGACAGCTTGCGCGCCAGGCGGGCAATCGCCGAGGGTCGCAGGCCGTAGTCGCGCTCCAGCTCCTGGCGCGAGATCTCGATGTTGCCGGTGTACCAGAGAATCCAGCCCAACAGGCTCAAGAACACCAGCAGCGCCCCAGAGTAGATGAGCAGGTCCCCGAAGTCGCGGCCGCGCACCTGCAGCTGCGCGAACACGCCGGTCAGCAGCGCCGCCATGCCCGCCACGTCCAAGGCCACGGCCAGCAGCAGCGCCATGCGGCAGCGGCCCAGGCCGGCCGCTGGAGCCGGTGCGGGCGCGGGTGGGGTCGAGGCGCCGACCGCGGACGCCTGCGAGCCGCACACCGGTGACGCTGCCGCCATGGCCCTCGGTGGCCCGCCGCCGCCTGCTCCCCGACAGCGTCCCGGGGTGCGGCTGCCCGGGGCGGAGTTAGGGCCCGGCGCCAGGTGTGCCCAGTGCCTGCATGGTCACCTGAGCTCACAGCCTGGACCTGGTGGCCCGAATGAGTCTCTTGTGTGGCTCAGAGGTCTGGGAGGATCAGCGGCGCACGACCCTGTCCATTAAGCAGCGCCAGGTGACTAGGGCCAAACTTCAGGGTGGCATAATGTAGCTAGATAGTGTTTCTACTTAGTGTCCGCCTCCCGAGGGCCACCTGTGCCACCAAGCCCATAATGAACCAAAATGGAGATCAGAAACAAAAAACCGGGCATGTTGGGATGTAGCTCGCTTGGTGGAGTGTTTGCCTACCATGCTCGAAGTTCTTGATTTCATGCCCTGTACAGCATAAAATCCAACAACAACAACATTCTCTGGAGCACAGAATCAGCAGCCAGAGCCCTGAAGCTGTCTCCATGCTTGTCTTTTGAGATCTCTTGTGAGTGTAGGGCCTTGTTAACCCAACCTGGGAATACAATGAACCCATCTCCCAGGTGCCAGCTGACACCTTGTGAACACAATATACTAAGCTCAGGGCTCTGTTAGTGCTCAGATGTTAGCCTGACAAGCCCTGTTTTCCAGTTCCTAGCCACAATTCCCGAAGTGCTCAGGAAAGGTGTCCCTGAGGAGATGGCATAGAAATTGTAGCTTTAGCCTGACAGTGGTGACCCATGCCCTTAGTCCCAGCACTTGAGAGGCAGATCTCTTGAGTTTGAGGCCAGCCTGGTCTACAGAATGAGTTCCAGGACAGCCAGGGCCACACAGAGAAATCCTGACTCAAGTCAGACCAAACCAAAACTGTGGCCTTTTTGCTATTATTTTTTATTTTATTTTATTTTATTTTTTTGGTTTTTTCGAGACAGGGTTTCTCTGTGTAGCCCTGGCTGTCCTGGCACTCACTTTGTAGACCAGGCTGGCCTCGAACTCAGAAATCAGCCTGCCTCTGCCTCCCGAGTGCTGGGATTAAAGGCGTGCACCACCACGCCCGGCTATTATTTTTTAAAGATATAGATTCCGTTAGGGATGATTGTGAGCCACCATGTGGCTGTTTGGAATTTGAACTCGGGACCTTCAGAGAAGAACAGTCAGTGTTCTTATCCACTGAGCCATCTCACCAGCTCCAACTTAGAGAGAATTTAATGGGAGCTGAGAGGCATCATGGCACAGGCAAATGGTTGGGCCAAGCCATGGTCCACACTAGGAGGACCCAACAGCTGTTATAGGGAAGTCCTGATCTTCCACACATCTACCCCTTAAATGAGTCATTCTCCCTGGGGTGGGAAACTTCGAGACAGTTCTGTCTAGGTTCTCCCAAGACTCTATCTAGTTTCAGAGTTGGAGAAAACTGAGGATGATGGAGGAGAAAAATCATATTTTCCACTGTGATGCAGCCATTGGTAGCCTGTAAACAAACCACCCGTGAGCCTGTGAATAGCATAAAGGATACACACTTGGACACTCACACACAGACTAGCTGCAGTATGTGAGTATGGCCCAAAACATTATATACACATACGAAAATGTTATGTAAACCTACTTTATGCATGATTAAATGCTAATAAAACATTAAGAATGACTGTGGTGGGCTGGAGAGAAGGTTCAGCGGTTAAGAGCACTGATTGCTCTTCCAGAGGTCCTGAGTTCAGTTCCCAGCAACCACTTGGTGGCTCACAACCATCTGTAATAGGATCCAGTGCCCTCTTCTAGTGTCTGAAGACAGCTACAGTGTACTTATTAAAAAAAAAAAAAAAAAGTGGTGCAAATTGCCAGAGGGCTGCTGGGATTGGCCAGGTATTGCCGAGGACAGACATGGAATGTTTCTGCATAGACAGAACCAGGCATGAAAGAATAGTTATTTAACACTGCAGCAGTACATTTTTAGAGAGGTCTGAAAATGGTCCATTGGGCACTGGTGTTTGTGTGGGGGACAGTCAAGAAGAGTAATGGAACCATCTGCTATCTGAAGACTTCACGCCAGAGCAAATCTTTAAAATAGTTCATGCATCCATTTAAACAACAAGTCTTGAGGACTCAGCGGTTAAGAGCACTTGCTGCTCTCGCAGAGGACCTGGGTTTGGTTACCAGCTCGCATGAGGCAGCTCACAACTGCCTGAAACTCTAGTTCCTCGGCATCAACGGTTTCTTTTGGACTTGCATTTTACATGTTAACACAACACCCCCATACATCATAATTAAAATTAATAAATCTGAGTCGGGCGTGGTGGAGCACGCCTTTAATCCCAGCGCTCAGGAGGCAGAGGCAGGAGGATTTCTGAGTTGGAGGCCAGACTGGTCTACAAAGTGAGTTCAGGGACAGCCAGGGATATACAGAGAAGCCCTGTCTCAAAAAAATAAAAAAACCAAAAAGGAGTTGCAGAGATGACTTAGTGGTTAAGAGTTCTGGCTGCTCTTCCAGAGGACCCAGGTTCTATTCCCAGCACCCACATGGTGGCCCAAAAACTGTCTAACTGAATCCAGGCACCAGGCAGGCACATAGCATTCATACATATATCCAGGCTTAAAAAGAAGGGAAATTATAAAAGCCCTCATACATATTACAAAAAAAAAAAAAAAAAGAATTAAGTTGGGACTGGAGAGAAAGACGGCTCAGAGCAGACAACAGTGGTTCAATTCTCAGTAGCCACTATCCCTAACTTTAGTTTCAGAGTATCCAACATCCTCACACAGACCTACTTGAAGGCAAAACACAAATAATTTTTTTTTCGAGACAGGGTTTCTCTGTATAGCCCTGGCTGTCCTGGAACTCACTTTGTAGAGCAGGCTGGCCTCGAACTCAAGAAATCTGCCTGCCTCTGCCTCCCGAGTGCTGGGATTGAAGGCGTGCGCCACCATCGCCCTGCAAAAATAAATAAATCTTAAAATCAATTAAGCTCCACTTAATGTGAGATCTGGAATCCTCAATATTTGCATCCACAGGCTGAGGCCGGAGGATCCCAGCTCGAAATCTACTAGACAAGGGCGCAAAACCTGTTTTGTTTTGTTTTTTTTTTTTTTCAAAATATTTATTAGTGCCCACCATGCGCTAAGTGCAGATGCGATGGGAACATAGCTCTAGGAACTCTCTCTGCTTTTGGATCCTCATGAAAAACCGAGTCACCGAGTTCCGAAAACTTCCTACCCGACCCCGGCGCCCCATCACGGCACGCACCGCGAGAACTCGCCGGGACCTTCAGACGAAGAGCTCCGAAGACTCCCGAGTCAAAAGGACTCGGAGGCGGAACCCAAGGCCCGGAGGAAGCTGGGTAGCCGAGTTCAGGCGCGCCACGGGAGGAAGCGGAAATGCGTTGCCATTTTAAAGGTGTCGTCCCGCCTCTCGTGTCTCTCTTTCCGTCTCCGGCCGCCGTCGGGAGAGGAGGTGAGTGTGAGGCCTCTGTCCGTCCCGCGTGGCCGCCATCTCGCTCCCACGGCCTCCGTCTCCTGCCTGGGCTTTCTCTCCTTGTACCCAAGCACCATTCGCTGCCCTCATTCCCCGCCGGAAGTGGGGTCTCAGCGTCCCTTCCCCCTCCTAAGTCTCCGCGGTGTTAGCTCGGCCTGTCTCCTTTGCCCACCCTTTCTCGGCCTTGTAAAGCTCTTGCTCGCTCTTTCCCAACGGTACTGCCGCTTACCCAGCCGCCTGTCCACGGCCTGCTTCTTTCTGACATCTTTCACGCCCCCGGCTTCTCCCCAGCCGCCGCCATGTCCGCGCATCTGCAGTGGATGGTCGTCCGGAACTGCTCCAGTTTCTTGATCAAGAGGAATAAGCAGACGTACAGCACGGTGAGTCGGGTCCGCGTGGGAGGGGCACTGTGACTCTTTCGCGTATCCGGGCCTTAACTTACCATTGTGTACACCTATTCCCCAGGAGCCAAATAATCTGAAGGCCCGAAACTCTTTCCGCTACAACGGGCTAATTCACCGCAAGACCGTCGGAGTGGAGCCGGCGGCCGATGGCAAAGGGGTCGTGGTAGTTATGAAACGCAGATCCGGTGAGCCTTTGCACACGATAGCTCTCCCTTTTACCAGGGTCCAGAACTGCCCTTCCTCTGACTTCCCGGATGTGTAAGGTGATCTTTAAATTAAGAAGTGTAAAGAGAAACTTAAATACAGTTTCTCTTTGTAGACTTCAATGTCCTGGAACTCTACACCAGGTTGGTCTAGAACTCAGAGATCCACCTGCCTCTGCTTCCTGAGTGCTGGATTAAACGCGTGTGCTGCTATGTCCCTCCTGTATCTGGGAGATTCCTAAAGAGGGCTGAGATTTTCCCGGGCTTTAAGACTTACCTGTGACAATCACCTAGGGGATGTACTGAATGGGCTGGAGGGAAGATGGGGTGAGCATGTTCTTCAGAGAGGCTGTGTGTTCCATCAGGCAGATGCTCTGAAGGGCCCATGCAGATGGACTGATTCCTAGGCTTTCCTTACCAGGCCAGCGAAAACCTGCCACTTCTTATGTGAGGACCACCATCAACAAGAATGCTCGGGCTACCCTCAGCAGCATCAGACACATGATCCGAAAGAACAAGTACCGCCCTGACCTTCGTATGGTGAGTAATGGATGGGTACTTAAGGCAGGGGGGCAGCTGGTACTAAACCTGAGGGGCTGCATGCAGGCCTGGGTGCTTGGCTCTGCCTAGCTGGAGCTAGACTGGAAACTTTTGACACACACCGCCTTAGGACAGCCTCCCCGGGGTCCTAGGATACAAGCAGCAGTAAATGGGAGTGTGAGTGTCTTTTGAGTTTGTGAGCTAAGTTCCTTATCCTGTCCTCAGGCGGCCATCCGCAGGGCCAGTGCCATCCTTCGAAGCCAGAAGCCTGTGGTGGTGAAGAGGAAACGGACCCGCCCCACCAAGAGCTCCTGAGCCCCGCACCCCCGAAGCAATAAAGAGTCCACTGACTTCCATTAGGCCTACTGTTTTGTGGCTCGTTGAGCTGTGGCTCTGCATTGTCTTTAGTTGTGCTATCAAAGCTACTAGAACTTGTTCATTTGGAGTGAGGGTCGTTGGGGATAGAAGCTGTTCAGGGCCATCTGGGTACCAACAGGAGTGAGAGCAGCTTGTGGAGGGCATTCTGTTGATTCCTGTGGAAACAGGAGTGAGGGTAAATGACTTCAGGGTTCTTAGCTGCTGACGCTGTCAGATACCCTGAGCTTGAGGCTGTCTCACCAGGTCTTAGTCCACTGGCCCCCACCCTTGAGTTGACTAGCCTCCTTATAAGAAGGAAATGGTTCAATACTGGGTTTCAGTGAAGTCCTCAGTTAACAGATGTTCTGATGTGTGAAACAGTGATAATCCTAATGAAACATTCTGGTGGGTCTCAGCTGGGACTGTGCTGCTGCAGGAGAATATTAGTGTGAGTTGCTGACCTTAGAAAATGTCAACGAAGTCTAGTGTTTACCAAATGCATGTCCTTTATATTTGTAATCTCAGCATTCTGGTAGGCTGAAGCAGGTGAATATTTAAGGCCAGCCTTCTTTACAAAGCAACTCCGAGGATACCCAGGGCTATAGAGACGACCATGTCTCAGAAATCAGCCATTGTAAGTCTATCTGGGAGGGCAGGTAAAGTGAGTACACAGGTGTACTGAGGGACTCAGTGGCCATTTCTTGCCCCTTCCAGCCAGTACTAGCATTTCCTGGAAACTTGAGGCTCACATGCAAAATAGTACCCATACCATTTTTGCTGGATTTTTGTCGCTGCTACACAACTCAGGCCAAAGAGCTGCCTGGGCTTTGGTCCCTACTGGATCACTGTCCATCCCAGTCCGACTTGAACTATTTTCAACCCAAGTTTAACTCATGGCACCTTCTCTCTCCCCATTGATAGACCCTAGCTCTGCTCACTGAAGTGAACTGAGTCCCTTATGTTTTGAGATGCTGGTGAGCATAGCGTTCTTGGCAGCAGTCCACCCTGTTGACCTATCGACGGGAAAATAATTTTTAAACTTATACTCATTTTTATTGGGGTGTAAATAAGGTGAATTTGCCCTCTTTGCAAAAGCATGTGTAGGGGCTGGAGAGAAGGCTCAGCAGTTAAGCACTGGCTGCTCTTCCAGAGTTCTGACTTTGTCTTGCCAGCATTCAACTTTGGATCACACCATCTATGATGGGATCTGATGCCCTCTTCTGGCACACAGGTGTACATACAGACTTAGGACTCAAATGAATATTAAAAAGCATATGTGGTACATGCATGGAAGTCAGAGGATGATGTCATTCGGTGGATTCTGGAGGTCAAACTCAGGTTGCCAGCCTTGCAGGGCAAGCTCCTTTTACTAAGCTTTTTTTTGTTTGTTTGTTTTTCAAGACAGGGTTTCTCTGTGCAGCCCTGGCTGTCCTGGAACTCACTTTGTAGACCAGGTTGGCCTCGAACTCAGAAATCCGCCTGCCTCTGCCTCCCAAGTGCTGGGATTAAAGGCGTGTGCCACCACACCCTGCTTTCACTAAGCTATCTTGTTGGTCCATGACTAGCTTTGTAAACAATGTTTTGTTTTCTCAATGTAGCTCTGCCTGTCCTGGAACTGGCTCTTGTGCTGGGATTTAAGGCATATGCTGCCACTATTGAACTTAATTTTATCTATTTTAATGTGACAGGTTCAGTGTATGTTGCCCTGGCTGTCCTGAAACTCACTATGCAGACCAGGCTGGCCTGGAACTCAGAGATCCTCCTGTGTCCTGGGATTAAAGGCATGTGCTGATCCAGCTCTCAGCTATGACTGGCTTTCTAATGTGGGTGCTAAGGATTTGAACTCTGCTGTCCCTTCCCTCACTGGCCTGGATAGCAGTGTAGTATAACAGGCTGCCTCTGTGTTGGAAATACAGTTTGCACCATCACATAAAAGTCAGTCTTTTTTCCAGGACAGCCAGGGCTATACAGAGAAACCCTGTCTCGAAAAACCGGAAAAAAAAAAAGTCTTTTCCACCATGTTTAATGTCCTGTAGGTTACTTGGCGTACCTACCTGTGTTTCCTTGCATGGCTGAGTAGGCTCAGCTGTAAGTCTTTGGGAATGGAGGTAGGTTTTTGTGCAACTAGAACTGGTCAAGAGGCCCACTTGCATTTCCTTGTTGATCTGTAGTTTACTAATTAGTTCAACAACAGCCTGCACACTTAGAATGCTCATGAGCACTTGGAGGGATGGCTTAGTAAAGACCACTTGCTCCTTCAAAGGACCCAGTTCCTTTCCCAAGAACCCATGTCAGGCTTCTGTAACTCCAGAGAATCATTGCCATTGGGCTCCACAGACATTCTCACAGATACACAACTATGTATGTATGTTTGTGTGTGTTTCATATATATGTAACGTGAGGGAACCAACCTTGTAACTTCTGCACTGCATCCAAAGAGGTGCTCAGTAAATGCTTGTCATGGAATGAGCAAAAGACAGATTGTCTTCAATAGCGTTTCCTCGTTTCTATTAACTACACCACTGACTCCCAGTGGAATCACATAGGAAACAATTCCCAGCATCTGTATATAATACATCAAAATACCAGAGTTGCTTAGGGTTGGGAGCCAGTTGGTAAGCAGAGAGCACACACACAGAGGAGTTTCCCTCTCCAGAAGTCAAATTGATACAGTGAGTATGCTCATTAATCAGGCAGATGGATAACATTTACCAGCAGGACAATCCAAGGCCTCAGATATCTCCAGGAGGTCAAGGGCTAGAGCTAATGACAAGTCTTTTTGGCATGAGCAGTGTTTGAGCCAGCTCAGCTGAGTTCAATTATACTGTACAGCCTACCCACAGTCCTTGCCTTACCTATGCTGAGCATATACAGAGATCCAACTGTAGGAATGTGATCTATAAACAAAATTGTTTTTAAATTGTGTCTCAGACTAGTATGGGCTGAGTGTGCCTAGCAACTTTCACAATTTTTCTGTACATGCAAAACTGTCCTAAAGCTGGGTGTGGTGGCACACGCCTTTAATCCCACCACTCAGGAGGCAGAGGCAGGCGGGGTTTTGAGTTCGAGGCCAGCCTGGTTTACAGAGTGAGTTCCAGGACAGCCAGGGCTACACAGAGAAACCCTGTCTCAAAAAACCAAGAACAAAACAACCCAAGTAATCCTGTCCTTGAGCCGTCTCAGCAAGCCGGCATGTTTAAACTTTGCATTCATACAGGCTTTCCTCCCCAATCCCCAAGATTCCTGGTGACATTTCTCTGATTAAGGAACTGGGTGCCCAAGAGATAGGATGAGAAGGAATTACTCCAATGCAGAACTACAGCAATTTGTTTGTTTTTAAGATAGGATTTCTCTGTGTAGTCTCGGTGACCCAGGACTTATTACAGCAATCTTTGAAACTTAAAATATTTGGGCTGGCAAGATGGCTCAGGAAGTAAGGGAGCTTGGCTCCAAGGCTGAGGACCTGAATTCTATCCCTGGAAAGCATATGTAGGAGAGAAGCAGCTCCTGCAGGCTGTCCTCCAACCTCCAATGCACATTGCTTCAAATGCACACAAAACAGTACATGTGAACATTTTGCATTTGATGTGTGTATGGATCCTGGCAAGAGACATGGACAGAGAGACCAAAGAGGCTTGTATCCAGAATGGCACCTATATAGAGATGACAGGCTGGAGGAGGGGTTTAGGGTAGGGGTGAGACATGTTCTGGATCTCTTTGAGACCTAACAATAGTGTGAGTACTTAAGCAAATTTATAAGGCTTGTGAGGATCTGAACTCAGATCTTCACCCTTGTGTGGCAAGTACACTATCCTGTGAACTATCTCCCCAGGCTAAGGTATTTTAAAAGATTTAGTTTTACATATATGAGGGTTTTGCCTATATTCATGTGTACCATGTAATGTGCTTGGTACCTGTGGAGGTCAAAAGGGTTCATATTCGCTGTACCAGAGTTAACAGACTACTATGAGCTACCATGTGGGTACTGGGAATTGAACTCAAGTCCTCTTAACCACGGAGCCATCATTCCAGCTCCTCCTCCACCACCACATTTTTGCATTAAAAATAGGATGAGAGACATGGTTTGGTGGCACATGCATTTAATCCCATGAGATGAAGCAAGTTAATCTCTGAGTTGGAGGCCTGATCTACATAATGTATTCCAGGCCAGCCAGGGCTACATAGTGAGACCCTGTCTTAAAATGGAGGTTGGGGAGCAGGGCTTGATAGTTCATCTATCTAGTAGTAGGGGCTTTTGCTCTCCATGACAATCTGAGTTCAATCCATGGAGCCCACATGATTAAAGGAGAGAGCTGACTTTCTTAAGTTGTCCCCTGACCTACATACACACAGTAACAAATATGTCATCTGTCTTCTAAAAATACCTTTAAAATATTTAGTGTGTATGTGTGTGAAATGTTGTGTGGGCACAGCAAATGTGTGACAACCCTATGGAGTCAGTTCTTCCACATTAATGTGGGCTTTGGGAACAAATTCAAGTTCTCAGGCCTGGGCAGCAAGCATTTGAAACCGAGGGAAACATCTTGCCGGTTGTAGTTTTTGCAGTTTTGAATGGGTCATATTTATATGGTGTTTACACCTCTCCTTTGGGACATCTGAAGCTGGCAGAAACAGCAGCGTGTCATGTATAATGCATGTGGCCTTGCTTTTTGTTTTGTTTTGATTTTACATAGTCTGGAAAAGCTCTGAACAGACGAGCACGTAGAAGCCGGGCATGGTGGCGCACGAGAGAGAGAGAGAATGAGACTGGTTGTTCTTCCAGAGGATCCAGTTTGGATTTCCGTCAGTCACATGGCACCTCACAACCACCTATAATTCCAGGCCCAGAGAATCTGATAACCCTCTTCTGGCTCCTGAAGGCATCAGGCAAAAAAGTGCTAAACAGACATACATGAAGGCAAAATACCAATAACATTTTTTAAAAGATTTTTTTATTTATTTATTATATGTAAATACACTGTTGCTATCTTCAGACACTCCAAAAGAGGGAGTCAGATCTCATTACAGATGGTTGTGACCCACCATGTGGTTGCTGGGATTTGAACTCAGGACCTTTGGAAGAGCAGTCAGTGCTCTTAACCGCTGAGCCATCTCTCCAGCCCCACCAAAAACATTTTAAAAAGAGTATAACAAGTATCATATTCTCTTTTCTCTCTCCTGCACTCCTCCCTCTTCCTTCCTTCCTCCTTGAAACAATCTGTACCGTTTGTCATCCGTGCTAGCCTTCAACTTGAGATCCTCTTGTCATCAATCTGATGAATTCTGGGATTATAGGTGTGTACACCATTATGGTGATATTTATACCTTTTAAGAGAACAATCAGGTTTCATGGATTGGTACATACCTATAATCCCAGTACTTGGGAAGCCAAAGCAAAAATGCTGACATAGTCTGAAGACAATTCAGACGATGAGTGTCTACATCCGTCTGTGCAATGTGCACACACCCAGTACCTGAGAGGGAAAGGGCATTGGACATCTGGAACTGGAGCTGGAGATGGTTGTAAGTTGCCATGTGAGTTCTGGGAATTGAACCTGAATCCTCTGGAGGAAAAAACCAGTGTTCTTAAATGCTCTCCTTCCAGTCCCCTGATGTGACTTTTATGCTTAAGTATATATGCTTAGAAAATCAGCCGGGGGCTGGTGAGATGGCTCAGTGGGTAAGAGCACCCGACTGCTCTTCCAAAGGTCCAGAGTTCAAATCCCAGCAACCACATGGTGGCTCACAACCATCCGTAACGAGATCTGGCACCCTCTTCTGGAGTGTCTGAAGACAGCTACAGTGTACTTACATATAATAAATAAATAAATCTTTAAAAAAAAAAAAATGCCGCTGGAAAAAAAAAAAAGAAAATCAGCCGGGCGTGGTGGACAGCCAGGGCCACACAGAGAAACCCTGTCTCAAAAAACCAAAAAAAAAAAAAAAAAAAAGAAAGAAAATCATTGAATATGCTTGATGGTTGTGTCCCAGCATCCTGAGAGTCAGAGGCAGGTGGATCTCTTAAATTCAAGGCCAGACTAGTCTGCAGAGTGATTTCCAGGGCAACCAGGGTTGCCGTCTTGAAACACCAAAAACCAAACAAACAAAAAAGCCCAACCCCAGCCAGGCGGTGGTGGCCCACGCCTTTAGTCCCAGCACTTGGGAGGCAGAGGCAGGCAGATTTCTGAGTTCAAGGCCAGTCTGATTTACAAAGTGAGTTCCAGGACAGCCAGGACTATACAAAGAACACCCCCACCCCACCCCCAGAAAATAAAAGCCCAACCACAAACAACAACAAACCTCTCCATTTATTTGTATATATATGTTTGTGTGCATGCCAGGATACATATGTAGAGGATAAAGGACAAATTACTGGAATTAAGTATTCTTTATCATATTGGATCCCAGGGATACAACTCATAGTCAGGCTTGATGACAAGCGCCTATACCAGCTGAACCAATTTGCTGACTCAACATATGTATGATTTATTTATTAAGTCTTTGAACTTCTGACCCTACTGCCTCCACCTCTGGAGTGCTGGCATTACAGGAATGTAGCACTACACCCAGTTTCATACAGTATTGGGCTTGAACCTCTAGGGCCTTTCAATAGGAGGCAAGCCCTTTGTCAGCATTGCATCTCTAGCTATTGCTTCATTTATTTTCAAGTATACTTTCTAAATGCTTTTCTTGCAATTCTAGCTGGAGATTGAATCCGGGGCTTTGAGAGTGTCATCCAAGTGCCTAGAACCTCACCATATAGACCAATTATCTCTCAAACTTCAGAGATTTGCTTGCTAATGCTTCTCTGGCACTGGGAAGTGTATGCCACTAAGTCTGCCTCTTTTTCATGGTTTGAGACAGGATTTTGCTAAGGTGCCCTGTGGCAAAATGAAAAGGTTTGCTGGGCTATATAGCCCAGGTCCGCCTTGAACTTAGCATTTTCCTGTCCCAGTAGAAGGGATCACAAGGATGATTCACTAGGCCCAAGCTTTTTAAGTTGTTTTTAGAGACAGGATCTCTCTCTATCGCCCTGCCCATCCTCAAGCTCCATATATAGACCAGACTGGCCTTAGACTTCCAGTTCCTGAATGCTGGAATGGGAAATGTGCACTATTACACTTCTGTTGTTTTTCTAGACAGGGTTTCTCTGTGTAGCCCTTTCTGTCCTAAAACTCACTCTGTAGACAGGGATAGCCTGGAACTCAGAGATCTGCTTCCTTCTTCTGCCCAAGTGCTGGTATTAAAGGCATGTACCAGAGCCCAGCAAGCCTTTTCATTTTTTAAAAAAAGTATGTGTGTCCAGTCTGTCACTCCAGTTGTAGGGGATCTGACACACTCTGCTGACCTGTATGAACATGTACAAGCATAAATGCAGGCACAATATTCACATACATAAAATAAAAATTAAATCTGGGGCTGTAGACATGGCTCAGTGGTTAAGAACTCCAGCTGTGTTCCCAGAGGACCTGGGTTAAATTCTGTCACCTACATGACAGCTCACAACCGTTGGTCTCGGAATCCAACACCCTGCACTGGCATCTTCCGACAGCAGACCCACACCATAAAAGTAAAATCTAAAATAATTCTTTATTTTTGTTTGTTTTGTTTTTCAATTTTTCGAGACAGGGTTTCTCTGTATAGTCCTGGCTGTCCTGGAACTCACCAGGCTGGCCTTGAACTCAGAAATCCGCCTGCCTCTGCCTCCTGAGTACTGGGATTAAAGGCGTGCGCCACCACGCCCGGCTAGAATAATTCTTTTTAGACAGGGTCTCAATATGTAGCTCTAGCTGTCCTGGAACTGTGTAGACCAGGTTGGCCTCAAACTCAGAGATTTGCCTGCCTCTGCCCTCTAAGTGCTGGGATTAAAGGTGTCACTACGATTGCCCCCACCCCCTCAAAATTTTTAAAAAATAAAAACATATATCAATACTAAATCATTAAAGTGGCATTAGTAGATGGGACTCAGGCTGTTGGTTAAATAGTCTAAGGAGTTCAGAGGCCTCTCTGAAATGTTCTCTAATATATATCTTTGGCTGTCCTGGAACTCAAAGAGACACAACTGCCTCTGCCAACAGAGTCCTGAGATTAAAGATATGTGTCAGCACACCTGGCCCTTAACTTTTAAATTACATTTATTTGTTGTTTGTATGTGAGTGGAAGTCAGAGAACAACCTGTAGGAGTTCATTTTCTCCTTCTACCTTGTGGGTTCTGGGACTGAACTGGTTCAAACTCAAGGTTGTCCAGACTGGCAACAATTGTCTTTACCCACTAAGTTACCTTGTCAGCCCAATAAGGGGTTTTCAAGTGCTAGGGATTGAACCCAGGCTTCCCTGTGCTGTGCTAATGTTGCACCCGAGTACTGTACATTCCTATACATGATGTAACTTTACAACATGCAGTTGTATTCCTACCTGTCCCCTCCCTCGCCCCAAGAACTGAGGATTGAACACAAAGCCTCATACATGTTAATCAAGCATTCTACCACTGTGCTACATCCATTTTTTCTTTTAAATTGTATTTGCATTGGTAATGTCTCCATGTATGTCTGAGGGTGTCAGATCCCTGGAACTGGAATTAGTTGTGAACACATGTGCATCTTGGCATTTGAACCTGGGTTTTACCTAATCCCCTGATTTTCCCCACCACTTGGTTATCTTATAATTCAACTCTAGCACTGCCTAGAAATAGCATAGGCCTGGTCAAGGACTGATATTCCACAAGACCATCTGACTTCAGAAAGCAATCCTGATGCTCAGTGATTTGCTGTCCTAGCTCAAAGAACTCAGTAAAGAAGTTTATTAGTGGCTTATTAGATATAAAACACAACCAGCTGGGCAAAGTCAAGTAGATCTCTGAATCTGAGGCCATCTTGGTCTATACAGCAAGTTCCAGGCCAGCCAGGATTTCAGTGATATTGTCTCAAAAGCCAATTGCCCAAGAACCCCACCCAGAAGCAGCAGGACATGGTGGCACATGCTTATAATCCCAATATTAGTGCTAAGATGGGAGACTTACCAAGGTGAAGGCCATCCAAGGCTACATTGTGAGATCCTATATAAAGACCTATATTTCCCCAACATGCGGTGCTTGAAATTTCCCATTAAATTGAATGTATTCTTTCAGAATGCCTGCTTCTCTTATGGGCACTTTACACTAAACTTGGGCTTGAGATTTCCTAGATCAGTCGTATGAATTTGGTATATGAATATATTTTTTAAGATTTAAAATTTTATTTTTATTTATGTGAGTACACTGTCCCTGTCTTCAGACACACCATAAGAGAGCATCATATTCTATTATAGATGGTTGTGAGCCACCATGTGGTTGCTGGGAATTGAACTCAGGACCTCTCCAGCTCCTGAAAATATTTCCTTATAGTCCTTTGTAGGCATACATTTTTTGCAGTCTATACTCTTTTTGGGGGAGGGCGGGGGGGTGTTTAGGCAGGGTTTCTCTGTGTAGCCCTGGCTGTCCTGGAACTCACTTTGTAGACCAGGCTGGCCTCGAACTCAGAAATCCGCCTGCCTCTGCCTCCCGAGTGCTGGGATTGCAAGTCTACTTTGAATAAGGGTTCACCCTCTCCGCTAGCCCACCACGCAGCAGAGGTCGTGGAAGAGTTACTAGCATATGGGGGAAGTGGACCTCTTCAGCAATACTTCTTTTGGGGGGGGGCAAGCTTGATCAGTGCCATAGAAAACACCCAGTCACTATCATCAGCTGCAGACAGACCGGTCCTCTAGGCTGACAGCTGCAGACAGACCGGTCCTTCCAGCAGGTAGACACCAGGCACAAACCACAAGCTATAGGTTCAATTCTGAACAAACCACAGGGTTTGCCAACTGGACTGAGGCAAGGTCTCAAAAGGTGCAAGTAGTTCTTGGGAGCAGTGCTCTATGCCATCACCACTAGTGGAGATGGACACCACCACTTAAGGTGAACCGGCATGTATGTGTCTTATTGGAAAACAGCGAGGCAGAGCAGAGCAAACCAAGGCTCGGTACTCATCTCCCACTGTCTGTGGGGTCAGATTTTTATACTCCATCACATATCCTTTTGTGAATTTGCTATATCAAAACATCCTTTCCTCTGTCAGCTTTAAGCAAGACACCCCTTCACTTTTGTGTCCCAGCAAAACATTATTTGACAAAACTTTCCAAAGAAACTACAAGTTTCCATTGAAGTCCTTTGATTTGCTTGGTTTGTCACACCTCTATAGGTTAAGAGGTATAGACTTAGTTCTGATGGCCCTCGCTCCCCAGGGACATGACTGGGGTAGGAAACCCAGTTCAATCTCAGTAGGAACCCTCAGGTCAAAGCTCTTGTTCATTATTTTTCTTACATAAGACGAAGACCCCAGACAATAGAAGATAAAAGCAAGCTTCCCCTTTAATTAAGGGTCATATTCTTTCATTCTTTTGGAGGCAGGGTCTTTACTATGGAACCCAGGTTGGTGTCACACTTGCTCTACTATTTAATACATCCCTTCCCTTAAAATAACTTTAAACAGCATATAGTTTCTTGTAGTTGGGAGCACAACTCATGGAAGTTGGTTTTTCCTTTGAATATGTGGGTTCAATCAGGGCTTCAGGCTTCACACCTTTACCCATGAGCCATCTCAACCATCCTCCCCTTTTTGAAGGTTTTCTTTTTTGTGTGCGTGTGTGTGTGTGTGTTAAATCCTCTAGAGCTGGCATTTTGGGCAGTTGTTGTGCTAGGAACCTAGTACCTCTGAAAAGAGCCCCATATACTCTTCAACACTTGACCTATCTCTACACACACACACACACACACACACACACACACCCTTAATGACAAAGCTAGTTCAAATAACCTAAGGACATTAACAGAAGCATATACTGCCCCCTGGTGCACAGACCTAGAATCTCTTCCACTTAGTTTACGACAGAACTCAAGACTCACAGGTTATCACTCCCATTAGCCACCACGCCCTGCTTTCACTAAGCTATCTTGTTGGTCCACAACTAGCTTTGCAAACAATTTTTTGTTTTCTCTGTGTAGCTCTGCCTGCCCTGGAACTGGCTCTTGTGCTGGGATTAAAGGTGTGCGCCACCACGCTGGCTTTTTTTTTTAATGTTCACATGTTTCAATTGATCGTATGTCCTGTGCACCATGTATGTGCCTCGTGCTGACGAAGGTCAGAAGAGGTGGCTGGAGTTCCTGAAACTGAAGTTACAGATAGTTGTAAACTGTTATATGGGTGCTGACAGTCAAACCCAGGTCCTTTGCCAGAGCCAACCATAGCTCTTAACTTCTGAGTCATTTCCCTAGCCTCTTAGCATCTGGAATTTTGACTAACAAGAGGCAAGATTCAGTCCTGATAGACTAATGTGGTAGGGTAGGCTCCTTCAAGAGTCCTAGTGCTACATGAACTGTATTTAAATGGGCATAGTGGAGCATGCCTTTAATCTCAGCAACCAAAGGCAGAGCCAAAGCAGGTGTCTGAGGTCAAGGCCAACCTGACCTATATACTCAAGTTCTGGGCAAAAACAAAAACAAAAATAAAAAAACAATATTGCAATAGACTAACCTCCCAAGAAGGCCAGTAGACACTTCATTTTGCCCTGTAGACCCCTAAGGAGACAAAACTTATGCATGTCTTTCAAGGCTTTTACAGTTTAAAACAAAACAAACAAAAAGCCCACATGGAACAGACTAATACAAGGGAGGAGGGAATTTAAAGTCAGAGCTGGGATGAGATGTAACTTTGCCCCAATTCAGGATCAGATTAAGACAGTTCTAGAGCAGCAGGTTCTTTTTTTTTTTTTTTTTTTGTTTTGTTTTTTTTCGAGACAGGGTTTCTCTGTATAGTCCTGGCTGTCCTGGAACTCACTTTGTAGACCAGGCTGGCCTCGAACTCAGAAATCCGCCTGCCTCTGCCTCCCGAGTGCTGGGATTAAAGGCGTGCGCCACCACGCCCGGCTGAGCAGCAGGTTCTTAAACCTATGGCTCTTTGACCTTTAGGCAAACTTGTCTCCAAAAATATTTCATAGCAACAAAATTAGTTAGAACCACTGGTCTAGAGGAATAGACAGTGGGTTTCTGCTGCAGCTTAAGATTCAAAGCCCCACTCCACAGGGCAAAGGTGACTCAAGTCCTAATTGGAGCAAGTCAGAATGCCAGCTACTCTAAGCCACAATACAGGCAGAGGTTCTAGACACTTCAGGCAGAGAACTGCTTTTCCAACTTTTTATTTAGAAAACCAAATCCAGGTTCTGGTGCCCCCCCAACTCCCTCCCCCTCCCCAGCCATAATTTAAATAACTTAGAGACAGAGTGGGAGGGGACAGAAGGGAGGGAAGGAGAAAGAGCCCCACTACAGTCGCCTCAGTGCTCGCTTCTTGTCCAACTTTTTCTTGGCTGCCAGCTTCTTATCTCGCTCACCTGCATGTTTCTTGGCCATGGGACCCTCAGCTCCCCCTAGGACCCCTGGGATCATAGGGTCAGCAGAGGAGGCTGAAGCCCCACTGGCCAGGTCTTGGGTAGCCTCAGCCCTCCCGCTGCTGGTGCTGCATGCACCCCCATGGATTTCTGTGAGCAGACGGGCCCGGGCAGCATACTCTTCATAATTCTCCAAAAGCAGGCGGCCTGCCTCTTCATTGAGTGCAGACTCTGGGTTAGGGTGGATCAGCAGGCACTTGATGGTCTGTGAAGAAAGGGTCTAAGGTCAGGGAGGCTTGTCTAGCTTTAATGGTCACCACACTGGCTCTTCTTTTTCAGCCCCAAATCAGCTCCCTCAGATCAGGACCAGCCTGCTAGCATCCTTATTCATTTAAAGTCACCCTCAAAGGCTGCTTTCCTGTTACTACAAACACTTCAAGGGACCAATGCCATGTTAAGTGCAGCCTGATGTTGCCAGAGGCCCTTTCCTAAGGAAGCTCATTATCTGCTCCAACCAGTTTTCTGTAGCTAATGTGGCTTTGACCTTGTTTCTACAGGTGAACAAGAGTTCAGAGGTCCTTCCTAATCAGGTGAGAAATTACTCAAGGGCATTTAGCATTGGAGAACTTGTATTTGGTTTTCCTATGTGTTTTATACTACTATACAAGATACAGAAACCTAAAAGTGAATGCCAAGTTTGGAGCCACTGACCACAGGCCTTAAATAATTTTATATATATATATATATATATCCATCTGTCGTAGTCAGGGTTTCTATTCCTGCACAAACATGACCAAGAAGCAAGTTGGGAAGGAAAGGGTTTATTCAGCTTACACTTCCACATTGCTGTTCATCACCAAAGGAAGTCAGGACTGGAACTCAAGCAGGTCAGAAAGCAGGAGCTGATGTAGAGGCCATGGAGAGATGTTCCTTACTGGCTTGCTTCCCCTGGCTTGCTCAGCCTGTTCTCTTATAGAACCGAGACTACCAGCCCAGAGATGATACTACCCACAAGGGGCCCTTCCCCCTTGATCACTAATTGAGAAAATGCCTTACAGCTGGATCTCGTGGAGGCACTTCCCCCAACTGTTTCTCTGTGATAACTCCAACTGTGTCAAGTTGACACAAACCTAGCCAGTACACTATCTAATCCAGTTCATTCTAAAGGTTAGTTCAGAAGGTCCCATGAATTAAACAGTCCTGAGCTAAGTTGGTTGGTTAACAGGCACTTCTCTGAGTTTCTGACCTGACCCACAGATGTTACCAATGCTGAAAAGGAATATGGGATATCTCCTCAACTTTTACTACTGTACCTCCAATGCCTGGATGTCCCTCTTTTAACAGGCCCCAAAGCAGAGCCAATAGCCATCTAGCATTTCCAGTGCTTTGGATAGAACCAAGCAAAACCTCAACCAACATCCAGAAAGGAAGGCAAAACAGGGAAGATTTTTGGGGTTGTTTACCTTAGAGGTTAATCCTTCCCAAGTGCCCTGAAGGAAACCCCAACCCTCTATCTTCACAACGTCAGCTCTAGAGGCTCATTAGGGGGAAAAGTGCGAAGGAGGCACCAGGTGACCTAACTACTTTAAGTGGCCTTTAGAGACCTCGGAGCCTAGATCAGTTACCTCCACCTCAACTGACTAAGGAGAATTGTGACACAGTTTTGTACACAGACGATGCTGAATAGTGTCCCCAAAAATGTCTCAGGCAGTGTAATTACCCCCAAGTTAAAAAACAGTAGTACAGGAAAACAATTTTGAATTAAAAATAGTGGTGATGGTTACAGTGCAACAAACAACAAAACCCACAAGAAATCCATTCAGCTGGGTAGGGTGGCACAATCCTAGAAATCCAGCTTCTGAGGAATTTGTCTCATTAACCCACTTGCTTGGGTCAAAAAATATAATAGCCATGGCTGGAGGTTAAGTTCATGGCCAGTTTGAGCTTTTAAAAAGCTCACTTTTAAATTGAAACTTATGTAAAAAAGAGTCTCTAAACCACACACTGCTCTCTACCTTCTATAAAACCACCCTATTAGTTGTCAGGTCTCTACTTTGACACTACAATACAGTACTTAGGCCATAATGCAGTCCTTCCATTATTTCCCAGAAAGGCTGGAAACTTCTATCTGACTCTTGTCTCCTACTACTCCAGTTTATTTTTAAACAACACTAAACGAAGTACCATGGCTGAAACTCACCAGCAGCACATGTCGTATGCCCAATTCAGCCGTCCAGTCCCTCTTGAGCACATTGACACAGATCTCGCCATTGGGGCCCACATTTGGGTGGAAGATTTTAGTCAGGAAGTAGCCCTTGGGTGGGGAGGCAGGGAAGTCCTTCCCCAGTAGGAGCTTCATCCGGAACAGACCTCCAGCATAGGGAGTCCCTTCTGAAGAAGAGGAAAAGGGGCTGCTTTATTATATCCTAACATCCTTCAACATTGCCACTCTACAGGACAAAGGGACCCAACCCACCAACTTTTCCTGTAAACCATTTATTTTCCAAGCCTTTCCCTATCCTCATGAGAGGTGTGTTTTCATTTACCTACTTGCTTGGGTCAAGTGGTAATCAAAGATGGTCTACACCTGGCAGTTGCTACACTAGCTAACACTAGACCAGGCAGACATCTTTCACACCCTCAGCATTATAGACCAGTCACCTGATTTTGAAACTGATTTTAGCTGACTATATAGAAATTCAGTTGACAAATGAGGTCTGAAAAATTAACTGGTTTGCTTAAAATATGCCAATCAGTTTATTACCACCAGTTTTCCCCTCACAATGCTTTGTGTTTAGTCTTGTGACATTGGATTGATTCATGTTTCAGATCCCTTGGTATACATTTTTTTTTTCTCTTCGAGACAGGGTTTCTCTGTGTAGCCCTGACTGTCCTGGAACTCACTCTGTAGACCAGGTTGGCCTCGAACTCAGAAATCCACCTGCCTCTGCCTCCCGAGTGCTGGGATTAAAGGCGTGCGCCACCACGCTCGGCTACACTTTCTATTTCTGCTTAATTTATATGCATCCTCAGGTCTCTGGAAAGTAACACTTGACAGCCTTAATGCAAGCCTAAGCAAAAGCCCACATTTTGTCATCAGCACCCGACAGGTTGAATCCTATTTGTCCCAAGCCACACGACAGAAGAAATCTGGTCAAGTGGCCCCTCCCTTCCGTGCTCACACTCACCAGGGCCCTCGATGGTAACCTGCAGGTCTGTGAGATCCTCCTCATTGGGGAAGACTTTAATGCCATCAGGTGGGTCTGCCGTCAGTGTTGTCACCTCCTTGTACACTAGGCGGATGATGTGGGGCGGCAGATTCTCTACATTGGAGTTCTAGGTACGGAGGGAAAAGGAGAGTGAGCAGCTTGAAATAGGATTAAGGTGGGTGGATACCAGAATCCAGACTTTAGAGGTCCGAGGTTGTCAATCACTGCCTGTCAACTGTACCTAAGATGCTTCTGGCTTTTGCCTCATGGCTGACCCGGACGGTGTCTCAGAAAAAGCTTCTACGTGGCTCATCGTACCCGAACCTCCCCAAAGCGCTCGTTAAGACGCGCATGGGTCCACTATTGGTTCCAGGTGGGCCTGAGGCCTAGCCGGAGCCCTTCCCCTACTTAGGCTTGAAACACCCCCATCAACCGCCGCCCCCCCCCCAAAATAAAATCAAAAAAGAAAAAGGCTGGACGAAATGGCGGCGGGATGTCTTGCTCCTGAAAACACCTATGGGCGGGCCGCAAGGCGCCCGAAGCCCTCCCCAAGGTTCCGAGGGCTGCCTGGGCTCCCGCACCGTTTGCTGAAAGGCCCTGGGGCCGACTCCTGGCTCCGGAAGTCCAGTCATGCCACCAAAGCACTCAGAAGCTGGCCAGAAAACACTTGGGACGCCGCAGTCGCCTCCTCTGCCAGAGTCCCCAACGGCCCCTCGGGCCTCCCGCGTCACTCACCATGACTTCAGCCGGCCGGGGGCGGGTCCCCCCGGCCCCCTTCCTGCACTCCTCGGACCGCCGGCCGGGGCGGGGGGCCCAACTGCCGGCCGCTGTGGCCCTAGCGAGGCCCCCGAGGCCCCACTCCGCTCCCACTAATTCCGACGTCCGCTACGAAACGCTCACAACGTTACGTCTGCTCCACGGTAGAACCGGACGCGCGCCCAACACCGCACTTTTATAGCTACTCGCAGGCCCCGCCCCCTCACGGCACGTCTCGACCGCGTACGTCAACGCGCACGTTGCTGGGCGGTCAACGCTCTTTTCCCTGCTCTTGTCAGAATAGTAGCAGAAGTTCGAACCCAGTTTGTGAGGAGTGCTATCACAATGAGGGCTCACGCCGGCTGAGGAGTTGACCTGGGACAACCAAGCGGCTAAAAACCTAGAGCCGAGAGAAAGGGGGTACCCGCCGAGGCGACGCGGCCGCTGATTGGACCGTTTGAATGAGACGCCGTCACGACTTGGGGTGCGCGCGCGCGCTCCGGCCTAGAGAAAGACGCGCACGCGACTAACGGTTAAGCAGGGGAAGGGGCGGAGCGAGGGAAGACGGGACTGGAGGGGTTTAAGGGATGACGGAAGGGGCCTTGACCAATAAAGAGGGGCGGTCGTGATCTGGACTTGTGGGGCAGGTAGGAATTGAGAGCTACTAATGGGAAGCCAGCTCAGGGTGATAGACTCCAACCTCGACCAATGAAATGTCTCAATTTCTTTTGTGTATGCAAATGTTACGCTGGGAGGCTGTGGCGACCTCGCCTGGAAGCCATGGAAGGGCGGATGTGTAGACATAATTTTTGTCTATGTGGCTCCATTTTGTTCTGCGCTCCTGTTGTGTTAGGAAGCCCTCAAAATCAGGTTGGATGACTCCGAGGGCTTGGACTTCCTTATCCTCTAGAGTATGACTTGTGGCCTTTGCCACCCTTGTTTCTATAGGGGTGCCAGAGGAAGAAGTCAGGGAAGTCTCACGTCCTTATTGAGGGCTTTGTGACTGACATCTAGACCTCATAGACTTTATTTAACTTTTTGAGAGATAGAATTTCATTACTGGCCTGGAACTCCTTTTTTCCCCGGGGTCGGGGGTTGTTGTTTTGTCTTTTCTTCTTTCTTTTTTTTTTTTTTTTTTTTTTTAGATTTATTTATTGTTTTATGTAAGTACACTGTAGCTGTTTTCAGATGGTTGTGAGCCACCATGTGGTTGCTGGGATTTGAATTCAGAGCCTTCAGAAGAGCAGTCAGTGATCTTTAACCGCTGAGCCATCTCTTCAGCCCTTGTTTTGGCTTTTCAAGCCAGGGTTTTTCTGTGCAGGCCTGGCTGACCTTCCTGAAACTCTCGAGCTATAGACCAGGCTGGCCTGAACTCACAGAGATCACCTGCCTCTACTTCCTGAATGCTGAGATTAAAAGTGTATGCCACCATACCCTGGCCTTGTTCCTTTTATATCCATCCTCTAGCCTATGGGATAGTGCTGCCCACATTTAGGTCATCTCTTCCCTCACCCTTAATTAACCTCCTGGACCTGTCCTTACATATACTCCCAGAGGCTCTTACTAACCATGAAGTGTTAATCCAATTATGACAGCATGGCAGAGATCTAGAGAGAATTAAACTATCTCCAGTAATCCCATGCTGGGGAGAGAACCGACTGAAGCTTTGACTCCAGAGGAGTAGGACCTCATCTCCCAGGAAGAGATTTCACAGTTCTGACAACCTGTCTCAGCTAAATCTGCACAAGCACGTATCTTGAGTCTTGTTTCGTGTTTCCTGTAAAATTGTAGCTTTGCTAGAGGGGAAGCAGAAAGAAACAAAAACCCCTCTTCCCTGACAAGATCTGGCTATAGTTCTTAGGAAAATCATTTCCTTTCACCAATTCTTTTTTAATCTATTTATTATGAACATATACGTGTTTTGCCTGTATATATGTAGGTTCACAGTATGCATACCTGGTGCTCAGGGAGTTTAGAAGAGTATCATATCCTCTGGAAGTGGAATAACTGATGGCTTGAGCCACCATGTGGGTACTGGGAACTGAACTCAGGTCCTCTGTAAGAGCAACAAGTGTTCTTAACCACCAAGCTATCTGTTCTATTTGAGAACAGTGTCCAGAAATGGAGTCATGTCAGGAGAATTTTGAGTGCTTGTGAGACAAGAGTCTTGTGACCTCTGTTTCATCAAAACATGGAATTGTTCTTGGAATGTGTTTTGTACTCCTGTGCTCCTCCAAGATGTAGCAGCTAGGAGTGGATTTGCTTCAGATTACCCCTGTTGTTTGCTGATGTTATTCAGTTAAATGTTTAAACTGTACTTTATATGCCTCTATGGAAAACAGGTTTTTGTTTTGTGTGGCTTGTTCTTGTGATTGTAGACAGTCTGAATTCATGAGACCTTTACTCCTGTGACCTTTCTTAACCCTCAGGGTATTATAAATCTCCATTTCTCAACATGTGGGTCTTGACTCCTTTGAGTTGGGGGTTGAAGAACCGTTTTACAGGGGTTGCCTAAGGCCATTGGAAACACATATACTTACATTATGATTCATAACAGTAACAAAACTACAGTTATGAAGTAGCAATGAAAATAACTGTGGTTGGGGTCATCACAACCTGAGGAACTGTGTTAAAGGGTTGCAGCATTCGGAAGGTGAGAACCACCGGTATAAATTTTCTGAGACTATGAATAAAGTAGACTATTGCATGAAACTTTAGTCTGCCTGATTTATTGGTTCCATTCTCCCAGGTCCCACTGCCTTTAGAGTAGTTACAGTCCAGCCCCCTTATTTTACAAATTTTTGTCTTAAGGTTTTCTCCTATGGAGATGATCTACAGGCTTCAAGATGACAGAACCAGTCAATCCTGTTTGACTCCAGCATGACTAGTAAGCAAAAGAAACAAACTTACATAGGGATAACTATTCATGACTTTGGATTAGGCAATGGTTTCCTACACCTAATGCCAACAACAGCCAAATCAAAACAAATAAATCCCACTTCATCAAAACTAAAAAAGTTCACGTTCAGAGGACCAAAGTGAAAAGATATGGGGTGGGGTATGGCTCAGTGGTAGAGCACCTGCCTAGACTCTGCCAGTGAAGGATTAGAAGTATGGCTCAGTGGTAGATGGTCTGCCTACAGTCCAGCAGCCTGGGCTACATGAGACTGTTTGAAAAAGCCAAACCAAACAAGGTGAGGATTAAAGTACTTGCCTTACAAGAAGGAATTGATCTTAAATTCCCAGAATCCACATAAAAGCCAGTTACAGTAGCATGCATCTATAATTCCAGGAAAAAGATAAGAAATCCCAGGAGCTGGGAGGTCAGCTGGTCTGTGTATACAGCAGCAAAGAGGGGCCCTGCTGCAAACAAGGTGTAGGTGAGGGCTGACCCACTTATAGAACATGCACACAAAAGCCTGTGCTCAAACACAGAGCATGGACATGTGAACATACATCACACACACACACATGTGCGCGCGCGCACACACACACACAAAGAAAGACCTTGTTTCCATCTGGCATTTTGTTACATAAATGAGAAAAGCAACAAAAGTAAGTAATGCAGAGGTTATGAATTGCTGTCAAAATTGGAGGTTTGGGAATGCCGGCAAGGTGCTGTAGTAGGGTGGGCCTCACCGACAAGGTAACAGTTCAAACTGGACAGAGCGCTCGGAATTGAAACACTTACTGCTCTCGCAGACGCCCCAGGTTGAGTTCTCAGCACCCACATCAAGCTGCCCACAACTGCCAGTTGCTCCAGGTCCAGGGGATCCAGTGCCCTCTCTGGCTTCCTCAGGTACCAGCACACACTTAATATACATATATTTATGCAGGCACACACACAATTTTTTCAAAAAGAAGGTGACATTGTCAGGTGGTGGTGGTACATACCTTTAATCTCAGCACTTGGAAGGCAGAGGCAGTTGGATCTCTATGAGTTCGAGGCTAGCCTGGTCTACAGAGTGAGTTCCAGATAGCCAGCTCTACACAGAGAAACCCTGTATCAAAACAAACCAAAATAAACCAAACCAAAACAAGAACAAGATGCCATTTGATTTCAGAGTTAAGAGAACCAAGGGAGGAAGTTGTATAAGAGTCTATAGAAAGACTTTGATGGCAAAGAAAACAGGAGTGGGCCTGGATATTAGCAGTCTTCAAAGTATGTAGCAATCCTGTACACTATGTTCTTTTCTATTTCCTGTCTTCTCAGGGAGGCTGCATATCCTTTTATGTGCTGTGTGGATTCTAGAAGATTCTCTGCACTATAGCAGCCTGAGTCTCTCTAAGCAGTCACTTATTGTCTTTCCATCTGTGCCTGCAACCCTGGGTAGGAAATAGACAGGAAGCTCTTGTCATCCTGGGTGGAGGGGATCTAGTGATTTATCAATATGTCAGTGGACTAGGTGCCTCCTCTAGTGACAAACCCAGAGCACAGAGCAGAGGGTCTGCATTTGGTAACACTTTTTTTTTTTTCCCCTTCAAGACAAGGTTTCTTTGTGCAGCCCTGGCTGTCCTGGAACTCACTCTGTAGACCAGGCTGGCCTTGAACTCAGAAATCTGCCTGCCTCTGCCTCCCGAGTGCTAGGATTAAAGGTGAGCGTCGGTACCAAGCATTGAGGCTTTCTTTCAGAGCTGTAAAAACAGTGTCTCTGATGCAAACCAAAAGTAACCAAGGGACTAGGGGTAAGGCTCAGGCAGTACAATGTTTACCATGCAAGTATGAGAAACCAGAGTTTGACTCCCCAGCACTCAGGTAAAAAGCCAGAAAAGGTGGCACTCATGTTTGGTACCAGTACTAGGGAATCAAATTATCTAAAATTGACCATTGACCTCTATACACATGCATATACGTACAATGGAATGCTATACACACACACTCACAGGATTTGCAGTGGAATGCCTAGAATCAACAAGAATGGGAGCAAATTTATTCTCACACATGGACTTGACACAGGCCTTCTGAGTTAAAGTTGGCACTGTCCAACGGTAAAGGTCTGTGATTTAGTCAAGAGGAATGATACCCAAGACTCAAATAGTAAGCAAAGGCCAAGAGCGTTTATTCTGCAGAGAACTTACAGAGGTGTAAAGAGGTGTAGCTTTTAGAGGTTCACAAGACAACAGCTGCTCAAAGAAAAAGAGAAAGCAGTGGGAAGGAGGGAGGGAAAAGAGCCCTCTCCTTCTACAGAGCCTTCTGGAAGGGAAGAAAAAGCAGTCTGCTACAGCTTTGCAGTTCTGCCTCTGTAACCTAACACCACTGCATGCAGGGGTCCCAGAATGGAAGGCAGAAGTGTGGGCTTTGCAGAGTCAGTTTAAAGCCTGTTAGGGTAGGAGTGGGTGACTTTTGCCTTTCTTTCCCTTGCTTAGTTTGCTCTTTCTCCAGGGGTGTGGGTGCCTTTGTGATTGGTTAGGGCTCTGGGAGACTTGGGGGACTTTTGCTGATTAAATATACTTGGCTCAAGCTAGGTGGTGGGGCAGCTTCCTGACTGGCTGCCTGTGAAGGGTGGGTTTTTTTGTTTGTTTGTTTGTTTTTGGGAATTGACTTGTTTTGGACTTTTGCAGTTCTGGAAAACAGAAACTTGGGCCTAGTCTCCCAAACTGCTAGTTTGCAGCCTGTCATGGAGTCAGCCTGGCTCTGACAACCCAGGCAGGGGATTTAGCTCAGTGGGTGGGATGCTGGCCAATCATATCTGAAGCCCTGGATTCACTCTTTAGCACCACATAAAAGCAGTTGTAAAAGCTGGGCGTGGTGGTGCTCAGCTTTCAGGAGGCCCCGGAGGCAGAGAGCAGTGGGTCCCTGAGCTTGAGGACAGTCTAGTTTACAGTCTGGACAGCCAGGGTTACACAGAAAAACCCTGTTTCAAAAAGCAAACAAACCAAAAAGTAAAATAAACCCTGCTGTGGTGGTACACAGGTGTAACCCGAACATTCAGATGGTAGAGGCAAGTGGTCTGGAGTTCATGGTCACCTTCGGCTACATGGTCAGTTTGAGACTAGCCTGGGTTATGTAAGACCCTGACTCCAAAAAAATATGATAGTTTTTTGTTTGTATGTTTGATTGGTTTTTTGCTTTTGTTTATTCTTGACAGGGTTTCTCTATGTGGCCCTTGCTATCCTGGAACTCACTCTGTAAACCAGGCTGGCCTTGAACTCATAGAGATTCCTCCTGCCTCTCTGCCTTGAAAGTGCTGGGATTAAAGGTATATATTACTACTGGGCTGGAGAGATGGCTCAGCAGTTAAGAGCACTGACTGCTCTTCCAAAGGTACTGAGTTCAAATCCCAGCAACCACATGGTGGTTCACAACCATCCAAAATGAGATCTGATGTCCTCTTCTGGGGTGTCTGAAGACAGCTACAGTGTACTTACATATAAGAAAGAAAGAAAGAAAGAAAGAAAGAAAGAAAGAATATATTACTATCCCCTGTTAATAAAACTTTTTTTTTTTAAGAAAGAAGACAAGGGAAAAATTATTTGAATGATGAACCTTTTGGCATGTCCAGCACTTAGGCAGGAGGACATCCTGGGCCACTTGCAAGACCCAGCACCCACATTGAGCAGCTCACAACCACTCCAGCTCTAGGGGATCTTCCACCCTCTTCTGACCTCCTCAAGTACTGAATTCCTGTTGCCCAGTCCACACTCAGAAACTTACATATACACAGAATAATTAAAAATAAAATTATAAATAAATAAAAGGCAAAATTAAAAGGTGTAGATTTTAGAGGTCCACAAGACAATAGGTTAAGAATAGCTGCTCAAAGACTGTGTTAGTGCCACTGTGGAGTGGGGAACTTGGAAGGAAAGGTGTTAGGTTACAGAGTCGGAACCGCAAGCTACAGCAGACTTCTCTTTCTGCCCTTTTAGAATGCAGTGTAGAAGGGGAAGCAGCTCTTTCCCCCTCTCCTTCCCACTGCTTTCTCTTTTTCTTTCTTCTCTATATAATTTTCATTACATTCCTGTATGTATGTATATAGTTTCATACATCCCAGCATCCATGTAGAGGTCAGAGGACAGCTTTCAGGAGCAGGCTATCATCTTCACTCTATGGGTACTGAGAGTCCAGCTCAGGGGCTCCTCAGGCTTGGCGGGTGTCATCGTGTGTGTGTGTGTGTGTGTGTGTGTGTGTGTGTGTGTGTGTGTGTGTTCCCAAGACAGGGTTTCATTATGTAGCTCTGGCTGTCCTGGAACTCACTCAGTACAACAGGCTGGCCTCCTGAGTGCCGGTATTAAGGTGTGCACCACTACTGCCCACTCAGTGGCCACTATCTTTAACAGCTGATCCATCTTCTTTTCTTCCTTTTTCTTTCCCTCCATCCTCTTCCTTCCATTCTTCACCCCTCCTCTGGTTTTTTAAAAATAAACAAACAGAACTTAATCTTATTTTACGGGTATGAATGTCTTGCCTGCTTGCATTGCTTGTGCAGCACATACATGCAGTAACCTTAGAGGCTAGAAGAGGATGTTGGATCCCCTGGGACTGGAGTTATAGATGGTTGTGAGCCACCATGTGGTGTTGGAAACAGAACCCGGGTTCTCTGGATGAGCAGTCAGCGCTTTTAGCCAGTGAGCTGTCTCTCCAGCTCCACTCATCCTGACCCCCATTTCTTGAGATAAACTCTCACTATGCATCCCTGATTGACCTGGAACTGGTGTGCAGGCCTCATGCCTTGTCTCCAGAGTTCTGGTTTTAGTGGCAATCTGTCTTCCTTTCCCTCCCTCTCTCCCTCCCTCCCTTCTTCCCTCCCTCCCTCCCTGTCTCTCTCCCTCTTTCCCCTGCCCCTCTCCCTTCCTCCCTCTTCTCACCTTTAAAAAGGAAAGGAAAGGAAAGGAGAGGAGAGGAGAGGGGGAGGGGAAGAGGGAGAGGGAGGAGAGGGAGAGGGAGGAGAGGGAGAGAGGGAGAGGGAGGAGAGGGAGAGGGAGGAGAGGGAGAGAGGGAGAGGGAGGAGAGGGAGAGGGAGGAGAGGGAGGAGAGGTAGAGGGAGGAGAGGGAGAGGGAGGAGAGGGAGAGGGAGGAGAGGAAGAGGGAGGAGAGGGAGGAGAGGGAGAGGGAGGAGAGGGAGAGGGAGAGGGAGGAGAGGGAGAGGGAGGAGAGGGAGAGGGAGAGGGAGAGGGAGGAGAGGGAGAGGGAGGAGAGGGAGAGGGAGGAGAGGGAGAGGGAGAGGGAGGAGAGGGAGAGGGAGGAGAGGGAGAGGGAGGAGAGGGAGAGGGAGAGGGAGGAGAGGGAGAGGGAGGAGAGGGAGAGGGAGGAGAGGGAGAGGGAGGAGAGGGAGAGGGAGGAGAGGGAGAGGGAGAGGGAGGAGAGGGAGAGGGAGGAGAGGGAGAGGGAGGAGAGGGAGAGGGAGAGGGAGAGGGAGAGGGAGAGGGAGAGGGAGAGGGAGAGGGAGAGGGAGAGGGAGAGGGAGAGGGAGAGGGAGAGGGAGGAGAGGGAGAGGGAGGAGAGGGAGAGGGAGAGGGAGAGGGAGAGGGAGGAGAGGGAGAGGGAGAGGGAGAGGGAGAGGGAGAGGGAGAGGGAGAGGGAGAGGGAGAGGGAGAGGGAGGAGAGGGAGAGGGAGAGGGAGAGGGAGAGGGAGAGGGAGAGGGAGGAGAGGGAGAGGGAGAGGGAGAGGGAGAGGGAGAGGGAGAGGGAGGAGAGGGAGAGGGAGAGGGAGAGGGAGAGGGAGAGGGAGAGGGAGAGGGAGAGGGAGAGGGAGAGGGAGAGGGAGAGGGAGAGGGAGAGGGAGAGGGAGGAGAGGGAGAGGGAGGAGAGGGAGAGGGAGGAGAGGGAGAGGGAGAGGGAGAGGGAGAGGGAGAGGGAGAGGGAGAGGGAGAGGGAGGAGAGGGAGAGGGAGAGGGAGAGGGAGAGGGAGAGGGAGAGGGAGAGGGAGAGGGAGAGGGAGAGGGAGAGGGAGAGGGAGAGGGAGAGGGAGAGGGAGAGGGAGAGGGAGAGGGAGAGGGAGGAGAGGGAGAGGGAGGAGAGGGAGAGGGAGGAGAGGGAGAGGGAGGAGAGGGAGAGGGAGGAGAGGGAGGAGAGGAAGAGGGAGGAGAGGGAGAGGGAGAGGGAGGAGAGGGAGAGGGAGGAGAGGGAGAGGGAGAGGGAGGAGAGGGAGAGAGAGAGGGAGGAAAGGGAGAGGGAGGAGAGGGAAAGGGAGAGGGAGAAGAGGGAGAGGGAGAAGAGGGAGAGGGAGGAGAGGGAGGAGAGGGAGAGGGAGGAGAGGGAGAGGGAGGAGAGGGAGAGGGAGGAGAGGGAGAGGGAGGAGAGGGAGAGGGAGGAGAGGGAGAGGGAGGAGAGGGAGAGGGAGAGGGAGAGGAGAGGAAAGGAAAGGAAAGGAAAAAGGAAAGGAAAGGAAAGGAAAGATGCACATTTAGGTCAAGTACCTGGGAGGCAGAGGCAGGCAGATCTCTGCTGAATTAAAAAACAGCCTGGTCTACAAATCAAGACTACACAGAGAAACCCTGTCTTCTCCCCTACCCCACCCCACCCACCAAAAAAATTAAAAAATGAAAGATTTATTTTATTTTGAATTGTTTGTGTGCATGAACATGTACAAGGACGGGTGCTCTGGTAAGCCAAAAGAGGGTATTAGATCCTGGAGAAAAGATTTTTGTGAGCTGCTGGAGCCAAGCCATGGGGAGGGGTTGAGGGTGTCCTGTGAAGAGCAATAATCCCCCTTACCTGCAGCCCCACTCCATCCATCCATCCTTTTCTTTTGTCTAGAATTCCATGTGTAGCTAAGAATGACCTTGACCTTTTATGCACTGTTGTTTTGGAGACAGGGTTTTGTTATGTACTCTTGGCTGGCCTGTAACCACTGTGTAGAGCAGGCTGGCCTGAAGTCCCTCTTCCTCTGCCTCCTGAATGCTGGCATTAGAGGTATGGGCCATGACTTGTGGGACTGACCTGGAACTTCTGATCCTCTGGCATCCACCTCCCAAATACCAGGTTGACATGCTCACATTTCCACGCTTTCTTTGTTTTTCTAAATTTAATCATAGTATATGTGTGTGTGTGTGTGTGTGTGTGTGTGTGTAGTGTGCCACTGCATGTGTGGAGGTCTGACTATAACCTTTGGGTGTTAGCTTCTTCATTTCACCATGAAGGCTCCAGGGATCAAACTCAGGTTATCAGGTTTGGCGGCATGAGCCTCTGTCCACAGAACTGCCTCACTGGCCTGCCTACTGCTTCTTACCTAACAACATCATCCTGAGGTGATCCCTGTCATGTGTACGGGTCACAAAAATACCATCTACATTATTTCCCTCCAGATGACTTTGACTGTTCATTTCTTCTTTCTTTCACTCTGTACCAAGCTCAGAGAGTTGGGTATGTCCAAGTTAAATATATGTCTGCAGGACACTCTTGCATTCTTAGATGAGGAGAGGCAGGTTACAGAGTGGCCTATATATAGGAAGACTGCTTTGTTGGGGGAAATGTATTTGCATGAGGAAAATTCTGGAAGGAAGCGTGAAAATGCAAATGGCACTTGACTGACTGGCTGATGTTCACTTGGCCCTCTTCTCCCTTCTCTGGATCCTCTCATCTGTTCCTCTCACAATCACCATCATTGTCAGGGTGCATTTGGCTGCCAGGAACGGGAGCCCAATCAAGAGAGGCTTGTGGGAGAATTCAGGGACTTCCGAGGGCCATTTACTCCTCAAGAACAAGGACTTATTTGTTCTGTTTGCTCAATTTTGTTGAATAAATCTGTGGGTTAGCATAACAAAAATATGAATCCAAGCCAGCTCCTTAGAGTCCCTAGCTAGGGCTAGGTAGTTACTGCCTTCATACCATCTCAGCCACTTTCTTACTTCACCCAGGAGTTCATATTCCTTTTTTTCCTCCTTCCCTCTCTTTTGTCTCTGTTCATTTCTATCTGCTTCTTTGGGGGGGGGGCGCGTGTTGGGGGAGGGTTTAAGACAGAGACTTGCTATGTAGCCACAACTGGCCTGGTGGCATAGTAACACTATGTAGCCTAAGCTGGCTTTGATCATTCATATGCTTCTTACGGTGTCTGTGTTTGTGTGTGTGGGGAAGCCAGCTCTCAACCCCTCAGGAGCTTCCTCAGGAGCTGTCCACTGGAGGTTGGGGGTTAAGCTAGTCAGCATGCCCCTGGGATCCACCTGTTCCTATTTTTCCAGTCTCCCTGCACCTGGCTCTGTGTACTGATGTTGCAGAGTCAACTCGGGTCACCAAGCTTGGGTCCTGAGCACCTTACTGATAGTGCCATATCCTCAGCTGACTTTATTATATTTTATTAAGACAGGGTCTCGTGAAGCATAGGCCTCTGTTGTACCCCTGATCTTTTCATCTCCACTTCATAAGTGCTGAAATTAAAGGCATGTGTTGCACTTGACTGGGCCTTGCCCTTTTGCTCCCTAGTGATGGAATTCTAGGCATGTGCAGTGAGGCCGGTCCTGCCTCTGCCTCTCTCCCTCCAGCTTCTTCCAGGGTCTTTAGCAAACAAAGACTCTGCAGAGGCAAACACTTAGGAGAGAACTTTCTTACGTTTTTCTAATCTAGTAATTAACTAGTGTGTGTGTGTGTGTGTGTGTGTGACAGTTTGCAAATGTTGGCTCTGTCCTTCCACCATGCGGATCCCAGGGATCACGTTCCAGTCATCAGGCTCGACAGCAAAGGGACTTGACTTGCTGAGCTACCTCACTGGCCCTAAACCTTTCTCAGAGTTCACAAGTAGATGCATGGGAGCTGCCTCTCCCGCCGCGTGGCCTGCAGGCAAGAGATATAATATCGGCTATCGCCACACGTGTCCACACAAACATTTGGTCATCGTTAGCTTCAGTTGTCATCTTGACAACTTAGGATGAGGAAACCTCAGTTGTGAATTTGCCTCCACGGGCCTGGCCTGTGGCTCGCTAGATCTGTGCGGTATTTCTTAATTGCTAATTAGAGACAGCCAGGCCTCAGCTTCAGCAGGAGTGAGTCAGCAGGGGGAACCAGAAGGGACTCCAGGAGAAGGTCTCAGCTGCGCCTCTCTTAGTGAAGTGAAGGATCAGCAAAGGCTCAAGACCCACAAACGTCGCACAGCGAACTTTATAAGCAAGCCAGCTCTGCCTCCGTCACTGCCCACCCAGTCCTTGGTATAAGCTCACCAAACATCGCGTGTCCTCCACGAGTCTTGCCTCAGCACATACATCTGTCTCAGCTGACATCACTGTGCCAATTGGTCCTGGTCCTCGGAAGTGAGAAGAAACTACAGCACACCGCTTTGGTGCATTTCTCTCTATGGAGTCCTGACGAATGAAGCTCAACTGTGCATTGTAAGGAGTATCAATTCGTGCGAGTCATTAGCAAAGAACCCCTCATCACAGGTCCTTTCACGTGCTTGCTTTTTTTTTTTTCCCTCTGAGACAGGGTTTCTCTGTGTAGCCCTGGCTGTCCTGGAACTCACTTTGTAAACCAGGCTGTCCTCAAACTCAGAAATCCACCTGCCTCTGCCTCCCTAGTGCTGGCACTAAAGGTGTTGTGCCACCACCACCTGGAAACGTGCTTGCTTTAGCAGAACATCCTCTTCCTGTGTCTGCTTTAGCAAAACGTTCCTTCATAAGTCTGCCTTAGCCTTTCACCTGCGTCCACTTCAGGAAAACATGTGTTTGCCCAGCAAAACACCATCTAACACAACTGACTTTCCAAAGAATCCTTAAGTCTGGGGTATAAAAGAAAGCATGCTGAGGGAGCTGGATGGCTCAGAAGTTAAGAACACTGGCTGCTCTTGTAGAGGTCCTAAGTTCAATTCCCAGCAACCATGGTGGCTCATGACCATCTATGATGTAATCTGATGCCTTCTTCTGGCATGCTGATGTACATGAGATAGAACACTCATATACATAAAATAAATAATCTTAAAAAAAGAAGAAGAGGTATGCTAAGCATAGCAGTAAGCCAGTAGCAGTGCCTTCACGGCCTCTGCTTCCTTCATCGTGCCTCCAGCCTCCTGCCCTGGGTTCCTGCTGTGACTATACCCTCAGCAATGAGAGTGGGAGGTATACGCTGAAACAACTCCTTTCCTCTCCAAGTTAGTGTTGATCACAGCAAGAGAAGTCAACTAGAACTTAGTCCAATGCATTGGATGAGAGGGAGACAAAGGCAGGGCAAGTGCTCCCCGGTTGTCATACAAACAGGCACCTCAAAGCATCCCACCTTCTCACTCCCCTCTGAATAGCAACCTTCAAGAGACATGTTGGTGTCAGGCCTGTCATTCCAGCTAGTCAGAGGATGATGCAGTGGGTGGAAAGTTCAAGGTCTGCTTGGGCTGAAGAGCAAGTTCAAAGCCAACCTGGGCAACTTAGTGAATGCCTGGCTCAAAATTAAAAAAAAATTTTTATTTATCTATTTATTTTTGTTTTTTTCCAGACAGGGTTTCTCTGTGTAGGCTTGGTTGGAAAGGGGGCCTGGAAATATAGCTCACTGGTACAATACCCGTTTAACATTCATGAGGCCCTCCATCCAATTCTTACTGCTGCACACACAGGAACACACACAGTAGATAAATATAATATTATAAATTAAAGGAGTTGGAGAGGTGGAGTTGTTAAGAGCAGTAGTTGATCTTGAAGAGGACCAAGTTTGTTACTAAGCACCCATATGGCGGCTCACAGCTGTCTGTAACTCCAGTTCTAGAGGATCTGATGCCTTCTTCCTGCACTAGGCATACATGTGGCACACAGACATCCATTCAGGCAAAACACTCATGTATGTATGTGTATATGTCTATATCTATATGTGTGTGTGTTGTCCTTTATAAGGATTGCCTTGATCATGGTGTCTCCCTACAGCAATGGAAACCTTAACTAACACACACACACACACACACACACACACACACACACATATGGCTAGAGAGATGGCTCAGTGGTTAAGAGCACTGACTGCTCCTCCGAAGGTCCTGAGTTCAAATCCCAGCAACCACATGATGGCTCACAACCATCCGTAATGAGATCTGATGTCCTCTTCTGGTGCATCTGAAGACAGCTACAGTGACTTAGATATAACAATAAATAAATCTTAAAAAAACATATATATATAAAATTTAAAAAGAAAACAAAACCAAGAATTAAAAATTACATTAAAATGTCCCTTCCCTGACTCCTCAGCTTTAGGGATCACGCTGAGCCTTCGAGGAAACAGTTTTAGAAGTTCCTCCCCTGACAAATGATAGTATGCCCTTGGCCAGTGTTACTCCACTACACAGAGAGGGGGAGGTCCCCGATTTACAAGTGAACAGGTGAGAAGAAAACCTTGAGACTGAAGATCAGGAAAACAGCTGTTTATTCCAAAACAAAAACCAACACCCCACCCCCAGCCAAGTGCCTGCTCCTTTTGCTGTCCTCACCAGGAAGATGAAGGTGAGTCCAGCATTGGAAGGAAATGTGGGGAGGGGAGTAAGAATGGGGCTCAGAGGCACGAGGAACCTCTGCTGTGGCACTTTGATCTTGTCTCTGACACCCCCTCTGCAGCCCCCAGCCAGAAGGGAGCTTTCCTGCATGGGTACACCCTGCCTATGTGTATTTGTGTTTATTGGGGAGCAGGGGTGGGGGTGGGGAGGGGAAGACTCAGAAGGCCAGGTCCCAGCTCTGGAAGCATCGTGGTGATGGTGGGGGATGAGCAGAACAGGGTCTGCTGGCCCACCCTCAAGACCTCTCCCCACTATGGCTTTATTGAAATAAGAGGTCAAGACTTCAGGGTCGGGCAGGTGGAGGGTGGAGGCTGGGGTGAGGGCAGATCCCAGGAAGAAATTCAGGTTTGGGGAGGGATGAAGGGGAAGGAGAGAGTGGGCAAACAAAAGCTGAAAGCCCCTGAACCTCTTCAGGGCTTGGGGGTTGAAGAAAACTGTGTGTTCCATGGGAGTGTTAAGCACACTTGAAGGGAGGCCCTAGAATGGATGCAGAGCCCATGGAACATCTATTACTTGGGAGGCCGAAAACCTGGTGCTGGCATTTAGGAAGATTGGTGGTAACCCCCTACTTTCCTCAGCATGGTGAGAGCCTGTTATCATCTCTCATCCCATCCAGGCTCTGGGCAAGAAGGGATGGCCATAGGGGCCAATATTTGGTGGGGGAGGGAGACATAAGAGGGAGAGGGCGGCCCAGAGGAGGGAGAAGAGCCCCCCTCCTTGCCATAGGGGCTGGGAGGGGGGCATGTAGCCCTTTAAGAGTGGGGAATGGCCGCCCCCCTGAAACATGGCTATATGTACAGAGAACTGGGTGTGGCAGGAAAAGATTGTGCACTGGGTGTCAGGGAATCCCTGAAGCCCCTGGGTACTCACTCCCTGGTATATTAGGGAAAGAGGCAAAGGAGCACCCTTGGCCTTTTCAGATGAAGGTAGCAGGGGGCATTGCTCTCAGATATACATACTCCAGGAATAGGCCAGCAGGTGGTTTATCAGCTGTGGCATCTCCTACATCCTCTCTAGACAGAGCATGGCCCAAGCCAGCAAGTTCTGATCCTGGTTGGGACCAAGTACCAGGGATGGAGTGGGTTAGGGCAGTGATGCCATCTAAGGGCTGGGAAGCTCCCCCTCTGCTGCTGCTGTGGAGAGGTCACCAAGATGACCCTGTCACCGATCAGACGGCTGGGCAAGGGACAGTGATAATCCAAGAAGAGTTTGGATGCACTCACCAGTGAGTGGAAGGAGGCTCGCCAAGGCCAAGTCTGTAGGTGAAGCTGATCCAGGTATCTATTCGGATCAGGAATGAGGCAGTGACACATTAAGAAAGGACAGAGTGGGGTGACATTATCAGAGGGAGGCAGCTGGCTCCACCCGAGTCCATTGGAGGAAATGGGAAATGGCCTGTTGTGCTGGTTCCCCTAAAGGGAGGAACTGTAAATGCCATGAGACCCCAGAGGACAACTGAAATATAGCCTGTCACAACATTTGGACCCTAAGATGATGGGTCCTGGTAGATGGCACACAATTGCCACGGGTCCTGGAAGATGAGGACACATGGTTTTACATGGATTCTGAGAGAGGACGATGGCACCATCACTGAAGCACACTCTGGAAATGACGACATTATTGTTGTCATGGGTCCGGGGGGTGGTGACAACTGTGATTATGGTAGACCCTAAGCCATGGAGACACTGGGGTTGAAGTAGGTCCTGGGAAATGAAGACACTGTTGGCTATTATGGCTGCTTGGAGGTGATGGCACCACGGTTACAGTAAATCCTGATGAGTCGTGATAGGACATGACTATCTAGGGAGGTGACAGAATGATGGTCCTCATAGATGCTCATTGTATATGATACTCGTGACACTATTAGGTAGATACTGGGATGTGATGATACATGGTCACAAGAATCCAAGGACACCACAGTTGGAGTGGATTTTATGAAGTGGTGACATCATAGCTATGGTGGCTACTGAGGCATGAAGACATGGCTAAAGTGGGTCCTGGGAGATGACACTGCAATTATATGGAGTCACAAGAAACTCTGGCTCTATCAGTCCTAACAAGTACTGAGAGATGAGGACAGTGTGGTTCTGATGGATCTCACCATCTGGGAGATGGTGAGGACTGTATGGTTGTGATTGCTGGGAGATGATGAAGACCCCCTGGCTGTGATGGATGCTGGGAGGTGATGAGGTGAGCATGTTGTGAAGGATTCTGGGAAGCAATGAGGACATAGTGGATCCTGGGACATCATGACGATGTGTTGTTTGGACCCTGGGAAATGATGACACCATGGTTGGGAGGGATCTTGGGAGGCAATGATGACGCCATTAATGGTGATAATGCCTGGAAGTTGATATGGTAATTGAGGTGAGTCATGGAATTTTGGGAAATGACACATTTCTGGGAAATAACATTGGACCCCAACTGCTATGCCATCATGAAAGGAGGACACTGGGTGGCATTGATGATATCATTGGCAAGGTCAACAGCACATATACCCTAACCCTTCCCCTCCAATAGAGATGGGGACTGTGTTGAGAGCTGATGTCTTTAGATATGGCAGAAAGAAGTGATGTCATCCTTTGGCTCACCCATGAGTCCCAGGACTTTAGCAGCCCTGTGGATCAGAGCCGCTGTGGAGCTGAAGCTCATCCATGGGTGCCATCCCCAGGGCTCACTGCATCCCCAGGGCTCACTGCACAGGCCCAGCCTGCCTTTACTGGGGCTAGCAGACATCCTGTTGACTATGCCCCTGGGGTCACGCGAAGAAAGAAGCACAGAGCTCAGCTATAGGGGCTTAAGATAAGGACTCTGATGACACAATCATTATGCAGTCACTACTGTTGGTCATCTAGAGTGGGGACCACCTCTGAGAAGGAAGCACTCTATGATGATGTCCAAGCAATAGAGGGCATCACCCCCAGCATCCTATAGAAAGACCCTAGCATCCCTAGTGCTGACGCCCCTCATATTACATCTCAGGACAGGTTACTTTCTCTGGCCTCTTCCCAGGTGGCCTTGGGCTACACATGCCCAACTTTCTCACGACATGGCACAGCGATAGAGGTGTCTCCTGGTGTCATTTCCAAGTGGGTGGTAACTGGTGGTCACACCACAGAAGGGCCTCACCCTGGAGAAGTCCCAAGAACAGGTGGTCATTTCTGGTAATGACATCACACGAAGAGGCACAGTCCCTGTGATGGCGCCATTGGGCAAGGCACCTATTCTGGTGATGGCATCACAGGAGGGAGGCAAAGTCCTGTGACAGTATTGTGGAAAGGAGGCCTAATCATTAGTGAGGACATAAGTGGCAGGACGTGGTCCACTGCGATGTGTCCCAGGAAAATGGCTTTGTCTGTAGTGGTGGCATCATGGAATGGAGCTATCTTCTCCATGGCAGAGAAACATTTTTCCTGTGATGATAATTGCAAGAGGCCTTGGTGCTCAGTCAGGATAATGTCAACAAGTGTCAAGAAGTGTGAGACTTGTCTCTGTAGTGACACTGCAGGAAGAAATTTTTGTTTCTAGGGATGATGGGATGGGACAAGGCATTGTCTGTAGTGACATCACAGGAAAGGAGTTTCTGTGGTGATGTCATGCAAAATGGATATAGCCTCTAGTGATGACCTCATAGGCAGGACTCTTCCTCTGTGGTGACCTCATAGGAAGGAGGTTTAGTCCCTGCAAACAACATCATAAAACACAGACATATTTGCTAGCAATGACCTCATGTACAGGCCTCCTTCCTCTGGGATGACATCATGGGAGGGAGGCCTTGGTTCAAACAGTGACAAAGTAGGAGGAGAGATCTCATCTACTGTAACATCCCAAAAGGAGGCGTGGTCTCCGGTCCAAGGGCCCATCTGGTCTCAGAGCCTTGGTGTGTATGATAAGCCTTGTAATGGAGATCTGGGCTGGGAGAAGGGGGCCTCAGAAGCCACAGCCCCCAGCACTCCACCCGGCCTCAGACAGTCACTTCGTTCTTGCTGGCAGTGCGCAGGTGCTGGGGCAGGTGGTGCCCAGGAATGAACTGCAGCTGCTCCAGGGTGCCCTGGCGCTGGAAGGGTGGCCTGCGGGCCAGTGTGCCCCCACCCCCGCCCGCATCAGACATCCAGGCTGGCTGAGGAGAGCCATGAAGGGCATGGTGATGGTGGGCATGCAGACCTGACGGAGGCAACCCATGCATGGGTGTGGGGGGGCCCCCAGGCCCTAGCAGCAGGTTGGAGTGTGAGGCAGCCAGGCTGGCCCGAGTGGTGGGATCTGGGGGCAGTGCAGGACTTCGTGGGGGTGACAGCAGGTGCTCGCGACTCTGGCGAAGCGCCTCAGGTGAGGACAGCAGCAGGTGTTCCTGAGACACCAGGCGCGCTCGAGGCAACGTGAACTCATAGCGGGAAGCTCGGCTGCCATCACCCAGAAGGTGCTCCTGGGACATAACCCGACGGGGGTTGGGTGCTGGTGCCAGACCCAGCTCCTCAGGGCCACCCCAGCCATCCATACGGTAGCCACCTCCAGTGCCAGGCCGCCGGAGTGCATGCAAGGGCAGCGTTCCGCGCGGCATCTCCAGTTGCCTGCGCTTCAGGTAGGCTTCATCCAGATCTTTCTCAGCTGGGGGAGAAAAGACAGAAAGATCCCTTGACAACTCAGAGCCTTCCTCCTCTAGCCTCCTTACCGAAACCCCAGGCAGCACCCAGGAGACCTGAAAGTTTGACCAACAAAAGTCACCAAGCTAAACAGGACATGGTGTGTCACACCTGCAATCCCAATACTGGGGAAGCTGAAACAGGAGGGTCACCATGGGTTTGAGGTCAGTCTGGGCTACATAGTTAGTTCCAGGACAATGTGGGTTACAAAGCAAGTCTTTGGCTCAGAAAAGCAAAATTAAACACAAACAAAACCAAAAACCCCGATCCAATCCAAAATATCTCAGGTAATATGGAACCAACTAGGAAAAAAGCTGGTAAGAAGACGGAAACCTTTGGCGCCGCCCATCACGGCCACCCGCTGTCCATGGTACTGGAGGAGGATGACGACGACCCCCCCCGCCCCCCCCGCAAATCCCAAGGCCATTGACTGAGTTCCCCTTCCTCAGGCTTACTCACCCAGTCTCTTGAGGGAAGAGTATCGATTCAGTTCTGATTTCACAGCAGCCTCATAGGACGGGGGAAGATGAGAGAGGTTGTGGAAGGATCGGGAGCAGGATAGCGTGGAGTAGTGCAGGGAGGGGCTGGGCGGCGGCATAGCACGCCAGTCTGTGGCCGGGGAAGACCCAGTCAGTGCAGCCCTCCTCCTTCAGACCCATGGACCAGAGCCCAGCCCTCCCCCTCAGACCCAGGGTTCCATACCCTTTCATTCTCAAGCCGGAATATCCAGATTCCATCCCTCCCTCCGATTCAGGAACCCAGATGTTAATCTTTGCCCTTTTCCGTCAGACCCAGGAGTCTGGGCCTCAGCTTTCTTCCCTCGGACTCCAGTCTAAGCTCCCACCCTCCTCCCTTAGACCTAGGATTTCAGACCCCAACCCTCCTCCCACAGCCACAGGGGTGAAGATCCCAGCCCTCCTTTTTCAAACTCAGGGGTCCATGCTCTAACCATCCTTCCATGGATCTAAGATTTCAGGCTCCAGACCTCCTTCCGAAGCCTAGGGTTTGGGAGGTGGGATCTGGAGTTCTAGCCTGTGAAAGCTTCAACCTTTGGGAGCCCCTCCTTTCCCATCACATTGGACAGGATTGTGGTTGAGGATGAAATCACATTCCAGGTCGGGGACCGCTGGCATTTGTCAGCACCCACTGAATCCTGGTCTCAGCTGGGGATGCATTCCGCGCATCTTCCCAAAACTTGACAGGAAGGAGATCCACCACTTCCGGTGTCCTCTTGAGGACACTGCAGCTGCCTTGGTGGGGCCAGCCCCACATGAGCACCAGCTCACGGGGGTCTGACTGGGGCTCCACCCAGCACCAGGCTGGGGCTACCCACAGTGGGGCTCGAGGACCCCCGACTCCCAGGGCGCCTCGGCCCTCTGCGTACCCAGTGTGGCGGCGTGGTGCTTGGGGCTGTTGACGTTGTAGTGCAGGTTATCTGAGGGACCGAGAAGGGAGGTGACGTCACTGTCATCGCCATCCCAGCAGGCACTCCAGCCTGGAAGTGTGTCACTTCTGGCTCTCAGTTCAGTACAACCCCCACCCCCTCATTAGGAGTTATTCTATTGGCCCTTTGGGGAAACAGAGGATCGGTGCTCATGATCATGGTTGGGGGGTGAGATGTCCCTTTTCCACATTCACCCCGATACCCAAGCCAGAAGTCTGGTGGTCTCCATGCCACCTCTTTCCTTCTTTCCACTCAAGCCTGGTGGCCCCTCCTGACCTCACATCTTTGCCTTGCCTGGCACTCTCCCTCTGAATCACCAAATATGCCCTTTTTGTCATCTTCCCAGTCCACATTAAGGTGAGAAGCCAATCACAGTGGCTCCTCCCCCGGCCCCTCAGCACTCAGATGATGCCTTCCATGGTTCACTATCCCCTACAGGAAAAGTAGAATATGGGGGTGGTATCTGAGGCTTGCCACAGGGCCTTTGCACATTCTGCAATGCTGGTCTCAATGCCTTGAACCTCTTCCTTTCCCTATTTGAATGAAATCTCTCTCAGGATCTAGCTTGAGGCTTCACACAGTGGGTCATGCCTGCAACTCTAGCACATGGAAGACGGAGGCAGGTAGATTTCTAAGTTTGAGGCCAGTCTGGTCTACAAGGTGAGTTCCAAGACAGCCAGAGCTACACAGAGAAACTCTGTCTTGGGAAGAGAGAGAGAGAGAGAGAGAGAGAGAGAGAGACAGACAGATTAAAGCCTGACACTGTGGAATCTCTAGCACTTGAGAAGGAGGTTCAGTAGTTCAAGTTCGACTACATAGTTTGAAGCCCAGTGTGATGAGACCTGATCTGAAAACAAACAAACAAAAAACAAGCCAAATTCCACAAAGACCTACTTTGAATGTCCCCTCATTATTATCATTGAACATCCCCCCCCTTCTACCCCATCCAGTTTAGACCCAGTTCTTCTGTTATTGCACAGGCCCCCTGAGCCTCTCTTCTCTCATCTCTTCTTCTAACATAGCTTGCGTATTCCAGAACATGGGTTTTTTCTTGTTGTTGTGGTGGTGGTGGTGGTGATTTTTTAACATTTAATTAATTTATTTATTATATGTAAGTACTCTGTAGCTGTCTTCAGACACCCCAGAAGAGAGCATCAGATCTAATTACGGATGGTTGTGAGCCACCATGTGGTTGCTGGGATTTGAACTCAGGACCTCTGGAAGAGCAGTCAATGCTCTTAACCACTGAGACATTTCTCCAGCCTAGTGTTTTTGTTTTTTGTTTTTGTTTCTGGACAGGGTACCAGTGTGAACTGGCTGGCCTGGAATTCACTGAGATCTGTCTTTCTCTACTTCCCAAGTGCTGGGGGTTAGAGGCACAAGCCACCAAGCCTGGCTTCCTTCCAAACTTTTGCCAGGCTGGAGATAGAACCCAGGGTCTTATGCATGTTAGGTAAGCACCCTAACACTAAACTCCATCCCAAGGTCCTTACTGTTGGATTCTAGGCGAGTGGACCCATGAGGCCCACCTCCCCTCCAGCTCCTCACTGATGACTCTACCTAAGCTGCATCCTTACCCCTTGGTTTTCTTCTCTGTTTGTCTCTTCCTTTTTTCCTCTCTCTCTCTCTCTCTCTCTCTCTCTCTCTCTCTCTCTCTCTCTCTCTCTCTCTCTCTCTCTCTCTCTCTCTTCCTTTTCCTCCTCCTTCTTTTTGGTTTTTTGAGATAGGGTTTCTCTGTGTGGCCCTACCTAGCTGTCCTGGAACTCTGTAGACCAGACTGGTCTTGAAGTCACACATCTGCCTTCCTCTGCCTCCTGACTGCTGGGATTAAACTCATGAGCTCCTACCGCTCTGGTTTCCTGAGACAGGATCTTGCTATTTAACCCAGGCTGGCCTCCAACTCTTGATCTTCCTACCTCAGCCTTCATTCAGAATTTTGGGATTATAGCTGTGTGCATCATCATCTATCTATCTCCCACTCATGTCCTGTCTGCTCCCTGCTCAAAGCTCAATGGTGTCCCATTGACTTCAGAACGAAGAATCTGAGCTTAGCCTGAAGAAGCCTTTAGAACTCTAAGCTGTCTGTGGTCTCAGGTCTGAGAGCCTCATAAGCTCTTCTTCAGCCACCCAGGGTTCCTGCAGCTGAAGTTGCTCTGCTCACTGGGAAAAGCCCCACCACGCCACTCCCCCATTTCCTGGCTCAAATAAGACCAGAACTTTTCCTGCCTACTATGACCTCAGGGAGATCTCTTGGGAAGAGCAGGATGCGTGTTGGAAGAAGAAATGTCCACAGCGGATGGATGGAGACTGGAATGGGGCCAGGACATCAGGGTTGAGGGGTGTCACATGAGGAGGACAGAGCCACAGGGATGAGGGCATGACCAGAGATGAGGCACCATGTCACTTGCACTCACCGAGGTTGGAGGGCTTCATGGTGTTGTAAAGGTTCTTGGGCGTCCTTGGGGCCATGCTGTCTGGGCCTCCCAGCCCTGGGGTCAGAGAACTGCTTCTGGCCCGGTCCGGGCGGGTTGCAGGTCCTGCTTGATGCCTGAGAATATCCACCAGAGCTCTAAAAATGGCAGATGGACGGGTGGGCAGTCAAGGACTGGGATGGGAGGGAGATGGGTAAGGGTCCAGGACTTTTCCTCCCTATCCTCTTCTTTAGGGCATCCACAGTGCAGAGATGTGGTCCAGTTTTGGCTATGCACCTTTTAATGTCAACCTTTCCAGGCCACATTTCTTGCTTGATGAATTCTTTCTGGAACCTCTTCTGAGGTCTCTCCACAGTCACCTGTGTGGCCTTGCCCCACCATGAGCTAAGACCTTATAACTGTTCCTTGGGCAGCCTTCCTGGTTGCAATAAAAGATGTCCTACTTGTTCACTTAGACCTTTCTGAACATTTCCCTCCTTGTAATCTTTCACAACAGACCTCCTCAATACATTGCTGATCAGGTCACTGCTCAGCAAGTTTCCCATCTGGAAATCACAGCTGCTCTCTCCTGGTGTGCAGCTGTAGTCCTTGCCTTTTGTCTGCCCTCATACATAGCCTCAAAGGTGTTTTGCTTGGTTATATCTATCTCTAGTGGCTCTTCATAACACACAGAAGAAATGCAACCCCTGCCTGCTCCTCCTCAGACACACAGTAGGAACAGGATGCCTCCCCAGTGTTGTAGTTTCCCTCTGCCTGAAATGACCCTCACACAGATACCTGGATGGCTCTGCCTCTTATTTCCTCCAGGGTCATGCTCAGACAGACTCTTTCTGATCTTCAACTAAACCTTCAACTAAATTCCTCCCCAAACCAACACTCCTGTTAACTTTTTACATTGGTTTGTTTTCTTCACGGCACTTGTCAATATCTAGAGTTACGTTGCATATAGGCTTGCTGGATCCACCAAAAGTATTTGAACTCAGGAAGAGAAGTCAGTGCTCTTAAAGGCTGAGCCATCTCACCAGCCCCCACCACAAGTATTTAATGAGCACTCACTCAGCTAGGACTCTACATGAATCAGCTCAGTTAATCTCCTTTAAACTCCAAATAAGCGGGGTCAATTCTTAGCCCTACTGTCTATGCCCAGCATCACACAGATCACAGGCAGAATTCTTGGACTTAGGAAAACAGGCTTATCCAGAAAGGCGGGACTTTTGTTCTATTTTGTATCCCTAGCCCCTAGCCCACAGAAAGTGCTTAAGAAATACTGGTTGAACCTGGCAGTGGTGGTGCACACCTTTAATCCCAGCACTTGGGAGGCAGAGGCAGGCAGATTCCTAAATTCAAGGCCAGCCTGGTCTACAGAATGAGTTCCAGGACAGTAAGAGCTACACAGAGAAACCCTGTCTCAAAAAACCCAAAAAGAAAAAAAGAAATACTGGTTGAATGTATGAACTCTCTATACCAATTCTTTTCTACAGCCAGGTCCTTTTGTTGCTTCTGTCACTGGGCTTTAGTTACTTCCCACAACTAACGTGGACCTCAGCCATCCGTGTGGCCACGCCCCAACAGGGTCCGTATTCTGTGGCGCAGGCCCTGTCCCCCACCAAGCCACCCTTATTGCCCAGACCACATCCCCAAGCCGGTTGACCTCTCACAGAGTAAGCCCTGCCCCTTAATCAGTTGCTCCACTTCCCAGTACCAAGAAACCGCCTCCATCGGATTGTCTGTTCCCCAGTGCCGGGTTCCAGGCTCCCTCCTGTCCCTCCAATCCCAATTCACACTTACCTGGGCACGTTGATCTCCCGGTGCGCCCTGGGTGCACGTGACGCCTTGCTGAAGGCCACCTTGGCACCGACGCCCACCGCCAAGGCGAAACTGATGACTCCGCACACCACGTAGGCTGTGCTGCCCCCTGGGCCCTCTCCCCCACGTCCCCCAGCGCCCCCGGCCCGGCCCCCTTCCAGCCACCCTGCCTGGCCCGGCCCTGGTCCCCCACCCGCACCCCCAGCGCCCCCGGCGCCTCCAGCCAGCGGCGGGGGCGTGGTGGCCCAGCGTGGCGTGTCGTAGTTGGAGCAGGAGGCCTGCGCCAGGCGCATGTGGCGGTGCTCGCAGCAGAAACGGTAGTGGCAGGTGCCACAGCAGAAGCGGTAGGAGCCGGTGCTGCAGTTGAAGGTGGCGTCGTACTGGCCCATGACATCGTAGTAGCCATGGCAGAGCTCGGCCGGAGGAGGCGCCCGTGCCGCTGCACCCGTGCTACTCGCGGGGCTGGTCTTGGTGGCGTTGGCGCTGGTACCTGCCGCGCTCCCGCCGCCCGCCAGAGCCCCGGTCAAGCGCCGCAGGTGCGCAAGTAGCGCGGGCAGCGGGCCCGGGGCCACTGAGCTCGTGTCGTTGGATGGGCGCGCCCCCGCCGGGCCGGCTGCGGAGGCTAGCAGCGCGACGGTCCCGAGCAGCAGCAGGGCCGGCATGGTGCACCCCGGGACGCCAGGCTGAGGATCCCGGAGCAGTGGGAGGGGAGGACAAAGGGAGCGACGAGAGAGGGGCCCAGCAGGAGAAAAGAAAGGATCGGCGGGGACGGAGGAGGGGATACAGAAGTTTTTACGAAGGGAGGACATGACGGAGAAGGAAGGTGTGAAGGCAGAAGGCAGAGGGGGGAATTGAGGAAGATATGTGGGAGGGGGGTGAGCCGCAGCCAAAGACCCAAGGAGCCCAAGAAGGAGGGAAAGATGAGGAAGGGAAGAAAGGAGGGATAGGGAAGAGAGATGTGGGGTGTGGGGCAGCCCGGTAGTAGGGGAGGGAGGAGAAGGAAGGAGAGAAGAGAGAAGAGAAGGGGAGGGGAGGGGAGGAGAGGAGTGGAAAGGGACGGGGAGGAGAGGGAAGGGGAGGAGAGAGAATGAAAATTAGTTGAGAGCTCAGCCACATAGGTGCAGGGGTACTGATACTGACTGACATGAGGAGTCCTCACACATTTTTGTCCTATATACCTGTAGAACAGCTGACCAACATGCAGGTGATGCCTGTGTGTGACAACCTAAGATGCCTCCTGGTACTGCTTTAAAAAAAAAAAACAAAAAAGCACAAACAAAAAATGAAACAAAACAACAACAGCAAAACAAGCCAGGCATGGTGACACATTCTGTAATCCTAGCACTCTGAAGGCAGAGGCAGGAGGATTGTCTCAAGTTTGAGCCCAACTTGAGGTATATAACTGAGTTCCAGGGCAGCCAAAGATACATAGGCAGACAAACAAACAAACAAACAAACAAACAGAGGAAAGCTCTCTTGGTGGTGGGCACGCAGTATAGTTAAGAACTACTGGCTTACAGCTATTTGGTTTACAAGTCTCCAAAGATGCCCTACCTCTTTCGTACACATGCACATGTGCACACACACATGTGCACAAACACAATCTCATATACAAGTGTCACTGCTGTTCACAGTTTTGGAAGAAACATTTTATGTGGGGGTGATGAGATGAGACATGGGTAGGTGGGTCAGAAGGGCAGGCTTTCTAGCTGTCTCCATGGCAACTGTCCAGGCAGGTCAGGAACAGGCCAGTGTGGGCAGGAGAAGATATGGGGGTGGAAAGTCAGCCTGGCAGGGACCCGGGAGAGCAGAGCCCACCCCCCTCCACTGGGCAGGATAAGCAGTTCTGAACTGGGGCCAGCAAGCAGAGGCAGACTCAGGGTTTCATCTCAGAGGCTCTCTCTCTTCTCAAAGGGCATCTTGACAAGGCCCAGGGATTCAGCTTTCCAGAGGCTTGGAGCAAAGGCTGTGCCCAGTGTATAGGACAGGGACTCCTTCTGGAAACAACCCTTGGGGTGTCAGGAACATCCCACCTGGGGGGTGTCAGGAACATCAAGAATACAGCCTTGAATAAGCCCACACATTCCTGTGGGTCTGGGGTGGACCTTCCAGGGAGAGGAGGGAGGTGCTAGACAAACATGTCACACATGCTTCAGACTGCTGAGGAGGAACATTGAGTAGTGACAGTCATAAGGACCTAATGCAGAGGAGGAGGAAGGAGGGGTGTTGGGATGTATTCAGGTAAACATTGTTAGGTGATTTTAAAATTTGTTCTGTCCACTGTGCACATGTGTCTGGTGTGTGTGTTTGTGTGTGTGTGTGTGATAGAGAGAGACAGACAGAGACAGAGACAGAGACAGACAGAAAGAGAGAGAGGCAGAGACAGAATGAGAGATATTGAGAGAGAGAGATTGCCAAGCAAAGTGCTTGAAAGCTGAGGCAGGGAGCTAGCTTTTGGGTGCTGGGGTTCCCCCAAGATTTGGCTTCACCTCTTATAACTTGAAGTCTCTACTTTTTTTTTAAACAGAGTCTCACTCTGTAATCCTGTAACTCACCATGTAGCCCATGTGAGCTTCAGATGGATGAATGACTGAATCTCCTGCTTCAGCTTCCCAAGTGGACTCACAGGTGTTTGGATGCTCTCTCCCTCTCTCTCTCTCTCCCTCTCCCTCTTCCTCTCTCTCTCTCTCTCTCTCTTTCTCTCTCTCTCTCTCTCTCTCTCTCTCTCTCCCTCTCCCTCTTCCTCTCTCTCTCTCTCCTTCTCTCTTTCTCTCTCTCTCTCTCTCCCTCTCCCTCTCTCCCTCTCCCTCTCTCTCTCTCTCTCTCTCTCTCTCTCTCTCCCTCTCCCTCTCCCTCTCCCTCTCCCTCTCTCTCTCCTTCTATTCCCCTCTCTCTTTCCCTTTCCTTCTATCCCTCTCTCTTCCTCTGCCCTCTTCTTTACTTTTTGCTTGGTTTTATTGTAATAAAGTCCGCTGAACGGATGCTGGCCCCGAATTCACTATGTAACTAAGGCCAACATTGACCTCTGCCCTTCTGTCTCTACCTCCTGAGTATATGTTCACACCTAGCCTTCAACTTTCCCTTTTGGGCCTAGGTTAGACCCCCTTCCCAGAACTCCAGCCAAGGATATTTCAGTGCTTACTGGGAGCGTGCACATCGGGTATTTAAAGGGCACCTTGGAAGTGGGCTTAGCTCACATGAAGACTTTGATGACTCATAAAAAAATTAAAGGCAGATATGGTAGCATAAGTTCGTTATCCTTGTCTGCCTGAGATGCTGAGGCAGGAAGATCACAAGCTCAAGACCCACCCAAGTATATAGTGAGTTCAAGGCCAGCCCAGTTAGCTTAGCAAGAAAGACCTTGACTCACAAAGAAAGCCAGACATGTAGCTCAGTGGGAGAGTATTTGCACAGCATGCTTGAGGCTGGGGGTTTAACCCTCAGTACCACACACAAATTAATTGTTACCATAGGAATCAGCAAATTCACGCCTTTGTGTTTACTTCCAAAGATCTAAATACATGTGACCACAAAAATGCATGCACAAAAGTCCACAGTATATCTATACCTATTAGATTAAAAGCAGAAAAGGATGCAGATTTTGGTAAACAGATAAACAGGTAAACAAATGTGGTGCATCCATACAGCAGGCTATTACTCAACCTTGAGGAGGAGTCACACTGATGCTACGCATGCTACAACATAAGTGAATCTTAAGGACATTGTTCTAAGAGGAAGAAGCCAGACATAAAACATTACACAGTATATGATCCCACTTATATGAAAGGGCCACAGTAGTCAATCCCACGCGGAGAGAAATCCTATTTATTACTTATATCTTGTAGCTGGAGGGAAGAACATAAAAGTGATGGGTTCATACAAAGAGGGCTTCATTTTGGAGTGAGGAGAATGTTCTGGAACTAGAGCAGGCAAGATGGCTCAGTGGGTAAGGGTGCTTGCTCTACTGGATTCCCTGGGTTCCAGATGGTCGATGGTGGAAAACTGATTCCCCAAAGTTGTCTTCTCATGTTTGTATGTGAACCATGGCACAGGTGTGCGCACACACACACAAATGTAGCAGAATTTTAGCAGAGCCATGGTATCTGGCGTTAACCCAGAGCAATGGCACCCAGGCTCTGAAGGAACCTTTTGCACACAGTCAATGGTTGTTACTCTAGACTTGTTTCTTTGAAGGAGTCTCAGAGCCTTTGCACAGCCTGGTCCAGAGACATACCGGGCAAACCTGGAAGACTCTTATGGCTGAGAAAAGCTCAGGTAATGATCCCAACAGCACCTAGATGAGTAAGAGGTTTTGGCCTGCAGAAACTGACTTGCTAAAGGTGCCCTTTGTGTAACAAGAAAGGGGTTCTGCCAAGTGGTTCAGACTTTGGACCTTAAGAGGCTGATCCCCTGCAGCTAAGAAGCCTAAATTCATCCTGCCCCATCTCTCTTTCTTTAATCAGTCAGCCTGAGTAACATACACATCAACACACACACACACATGGATTTAAACTAGAAGAGTGTTCTGGACCTAGATAGAGATCATCACAGAACATAGGGAAGATGCCAGACATTAACACTGCTAAATGTAAATTTTATCTATGTTTTATCAGAATTTTTAAAATTTTACTTTTGAGACATTGTCTCACTCTCTGAAGCCTTGGCTGGCCTGGAACTTATTCTCTAGTCCAGCTTGGCTTGAACTCAGAGATCTGTCTGCCTCTGCATCCTAAGCACTGAGATTAAAGGTGTGGGCCACCAAATCCAACCATGCTTTACAAGTCTTTTTAAAATGGAGGCAGGCACTGTGGCTCCCACTTCATATCCTAGCACTTGGGAGGCAGAGGCAGGAGGGGCAAGAATTTAGAGTCATTCTTAGCTACATAGCAAGTGCAAGCTTAATCCTGGCTACATGAAGCCCTATCTTTAAAACAAAACAAAACATCAAACAAATATGGGCAGATGACATCCACAGCTTCCCTGTTCAGACCATGCCTTAGCTTCTTGCCTCACTTAAGCCAATCTTTGCTCTACCTGGAATGCCTTTGAGTGGCTACCCTTTCTTTCCTTTTCCTCAAGGCCAATGATTTTCAACCTTCCTAATGCTTCGACACTTTAAAAAGTTCCTCATGTTGTGGTGACCCATCCCCCAACAGTAAAATTATTTCTTTTGCTATTTTTTTTTAATAAAGTGATGGTATTTTTTAAAAAACAAATTATTTATTTTATGCATGTGAGTACATGGTAGCTGTCTTCAGACACACAAGAAGAGGGCGTCAGATCCCATTACAGATGGTTGAGAGCTACCATGTTGCTGGGATTTGAACTCAGGACCTCTGGAAGAGCAATCAGTGCTCTTAACCACTGAGCCATCTCTCCAGCCCTCTTTTGCTATTTAAAAAAAAAATGTATGTATATATGTATGTATGCATGTATGTTCATACATGTGTGTGTCTGAAGGCCAGAAGAGGCATCAGAGCTCATATAAATGGCTATGAGCCGCCATGTGGTTGCTGGGAGTTGAACTCAGAAGAGCAGCCAGTGCTCTTCACCTCTGAGCCATCTTTCCGGTCCTTCTTCTTATCTGTAATGTTGTAAAGGTGTCTGTGCTTTGTGGGTGTCTTAGGTGACTGACAAAGGGCTTGAGACCCACAGGTTGAGAACCACTGCTCGCCGGCCGTGGTGGCGCACGCCTTTAATCCCAGCACTCGGGAGGCAGAGGCAGCCAGATTTCTGAGTTCAAGGCCAGCCTGGTCTACAAAGTGAGTCCCAGGACAGCCAGGGCTACACAGAGAAACCCTGTCTCGAAAAACCAAAGGAAAGAGAGAGAGAGAGAGAGAGAGAGAACCACTGCTCTAGACCTTTCTGGGGACATGCCCAAGAACTCTCTCCTTTCCTTCCCTTAGCAATTGCTGCTGCCTTGGTTGGCAGATCTCAGCTTAGCAGTCCTCCACCGCTTCCTTCAGCACCGCTCTCCTATTATCTCGGCAAGCCACAAAGCAGCCCCTGACCTGTTGGGGTTCTGCTCTGCTAGATTTCTTCTGAAGCTCTTGTGTGTTTGTCACAGGATGCACACACGGCCTTGCTGTGCGCCTCTCCATGCTTAGACTAGAACTAGAATGTCCATGGAGGCGGATGATTTGCGCTACATCTTTGCTGCCTCTCCACAGCCCTCAGAGCAGAGTGATGCATGTAAGTGCTCAGGAAGACATCTACATCTTGCAAAAAGGTGAAGCAAGTATGAGAGGTGGATATTCATACCCCCAGCCCTCAGGTGAGAACAAAGCTCTAAGGGGGCTTATTGCCCCGCAGTGACCAGACTTGTGCTAGGCTGCAAACCTAGTCTAGATGGCTTTCTCCCACACACAGACAAGGGAGGTGAGATACCTAGAGACCCAGGTTTTCTGAGGGTAGCAGACACAGCTATAGAGATCCCTTCATTCTTTGAGTACTGACAAGTACAATGGGAATCTGGCTGGAAGAATGAAGCCATCTGTGCTGATGGGGCGGAAGGCAGCTGTCTCCCTTGCTCAAAGGCTGTGAGTTGACAGAGGACAACCAGATGCAGCAGCCAGTGCAGACACTGGAGACAAGGGGACCAGGACTCTCTATTTTTTTCACACAGGACTGCTCTGATTCACAACAGCACTGATACTTGACACAGACCACAGAGCAGCTAAACTGCAACCTCAAAGCAAGGACACTCAGTGTCAACCTGGTGATGCGCCTATACACCCTTCGAGAGCATATGTGTGAGTGCGTGTGTGCGCGCACATACATATAATCACTCTACACGGACATATAAACATTTGTACATATTTTAACCATCAGTGTTCAAGGCTCATATGTTAAGGCATACCAGAAACATTACATCTCTATACCAGCTCCCTGCACTGGGCTGGCGGGCAGGCAGGCAGGCAGGCGTCCTCGCTCATCCTAGCTCTGTCATGCAGCCCTATAGGTGCAATCACACTCTGGCCCAGCTGCGCAGAATCTGCAACTGGCATGTGAGAACTCCTGCCCCGCCCCCTCCCCGCCCCATCTCCTACTCCGCCCCAGTCCTACACCGCCCCCGACCTCTAGTTCTCACTCACAAGGCAATGTCCTCCTCCACAGCCTGAGGGGGTGGGTGGGAAAGGAGGCCCAAAACCCAGGTTCTTCCTTCGGTCGCACCTTGCTTGGTTCTCAAATCCAGCTCAGGACTTGAATGACACAAGGTGTTACAGAGAAAAAGAGCCAGCCTCGGAAAAGGAAGCCCCCAACAAGTCCTATCCCATCCCTGCCAGCTGGGGGTGGAGAATGCTGGCTAGGATGTCAGAAGTGGGCTGGGCTGGGTGGATCGGAGTGCCTCCCGAGGGTCCTTGCAGAGAACAGCAGCAGGTGGGGGGAGGCGTGGTGAGGACGCCTGAGAACCGAGAAAGGGACGGAGGAACAGGATCCAGGAAGAGAGGAACGCAGACGAAAAGAGGAAGACAGAGATAGTCAGTCAGGGAAGAGACAGAAACCCGCAGAAGGTGGTACCGGAAGGATGTGATGAAAAGTAGACAGAGGCTGAGACACAGAAAGAGAGTAGGAGACCCAGAGAGAGAAACAGAGGCCCTGGGATTGGGAGGGGAAGTAAAAGAGAGCGAGAGAAGTGAGATCTAGAGATGGGGAAGGCACAACCAATAAAGGACTGGAGTGGGGTCTAAAATGGCCCGAGTGGGGTCTGCAGGTGGCGGCTGCGGAGGTGGTAGTGGGGGCGCAGATCAGGGAAGGGGGTAGCAGGATGTGGAAGGGGTTCCTAGGAATCTCAGGGATTAGGAAGTCAGTTTGAGATGGGAATGCGGAAAGCAGGCAAGATTGGGGACCTGTAGAAGGAGGGAGAGGAGAGGAGCAGGTCCTGGCTACTGTGGCGCCGAGAAAGAGCCCCCAAATCCCTGCCTGCTAAGGATAGCGTGGATACCACATGCAGCGCTACTTTGTCTGGGCTGTCTGGGGTCCCTGCCTACAGACTCCGTCCATTCTCTTCTCAGGCCCCCTGCCTACGTCCAGCCGGCTGTCTTCTCTCTTTCTAACCTGGCTCTGCCGTCGGGTTTCTGTTCCTCTGCATCTCTGCGTCTGTCTAGGGCTCTGTCCGGATCTCTGTCTGGGCCCTCCATCCCCAACCTCCCCCGCCTGGATCTGTAGCCTCCTTGTAATTTCCACACCCAATTCCTCTGTCAGGGGCTCTCTCAATCTCTGCTTGTCTTGTCCCGGGATTCTGTCCCTTCTAAGTGTCTCATTCTCATCACTGCACTGTTCCCCGCCCTTTGAGCCCCTCACTCTTGAGCAGAGTGGGTGGGGGGCGCTGCGGAGGGAGCTGTGTGTTCCCAGCGCAAAATAGACTCCCGTTGCCATGGCGACGCGAGCGCGGCCTCGAGACGCAGGCTTCGGGCTGGGTGTGCGGAGGGGACACCTGGAACCGGAACGCGGGGGCCGGGGCTCCGACGCCCGTGTCCCAAGGGGCTCCGGAGGATGGATGGAACTCCTAGGTCCCCGGGGAGGGTGTACTGGGCTAGGTAACTTGTGGGAGGGGGCTGGGCTGCTAAGATCTGCGGCGGCGGTGGGTGAGTTTGATTGTCAATGGGGTTGGACTGGTCCTTGCATCTCTGGTGGACACGGGATGCCTTCAAAGGCCCCCAGGCTGGGGATGGAGTCTGCGAATCTCGGGTGAGGGTTTGACGCGGTGGAGGCGGAGGGGCGTCTGTAGAGTTTGAACACTCTGATCTCCAAGGGGCTGCAGAATTCTGCGTCTTGGGCGAGTAAGGACCACGGAGCAGCAACTGTCCATCCCATCCATTCACATACTTGTCCATTCCTCCCCATCCCTCTTTTTCCCCGTGCCTCAGTTTACCCCTCCTCACCAGGTACGGATGCGCTCACCTCACTTTCCGGATGCGGGACCTTCAGGGAATCGGGGGTGGCAGCGTGGGGGCCAGCCAGGGTAGGCAGAGCGAGCGCGTGTCTGCCAGCCAGCGGGGCTGGGCGCGCGCGCGCTGATGGGGGTGGGGGCGGCAGGCTGCGTGGTGGGGACCCTGGCCGGCAGCTCTTTCTTTTGCAGATGCGCACCGGCCCCAGTGCAGATGTGGCCGCTGCCAGCCCTCGCCTGTGTCTCGCGCCGGCTTGGAGCTTGGAGAGGCGCCTCCCCCACCCCACCTGGAGGAGACCCCACTTTCTTCCTCCCACAGACCCCTGTAGCCCCCGTGATGCCCCCTAAACCCAATAATGGTTCGGTCCTCAGTCACATAAATGTTTATTCTCCGAGACAGGGTCCCAGTTGTGACATTTGTTCCCCCTCCTTTTCCCGCTTCGTGAAGTGGCCCGGGGCCCAGCCCCACCTCCACCTTTCTCTAAACCAATTCCCACCCAGCATCAAGGAATTTCATTTGCATTTCCGGAACCAGCTGCCCAATCGGAAGACAGAACCACGCCTCCTCTCCCACGGGGGCGGTTCTCCAGGCGGACTGCACCACTCTTGGGATCCACAGATGAAGGAAAAGTCATCCATCAACGTCTGGGTGACAAGGAGGGTGGGTGCTTCCTTCAAGTCAGGTCCTGGAGTTGGGCAACAGGGAGTTTTTCTTGCCTTGGAAGAAGCCTAACAGTCCGATGTCTGCGACTGGCTCCTTGAGGATCTTCTGAATCTGCAGGCAAAGGAGATGAAGAAGTGAAGAAGCCCTATCTCCGTAATACAGAATCTGAGGAGAACCTCTTCATCTTGATCTTCCTTATTATTCGGACTGCATCGCTTCTCCAGTCAACTACTTCTTTTTCCTGTTTTCCAGGTGACCTCTCCCTCACACTTGCCTGGTTGAGCTGATCCCCGCCATCTTGGTATGCTCTTGCCTTGGGACCACTAAGAGCAGATGGTTTGGGTTCTCTTGTCTACCTTCATGTCCATCTTCTTCACTAGTCTCATCTTTCCTGGGCCATTCCTTTAGCTCTCAGCTCTCCCATACACAGACCCAATGAACTCACGAACTCTCAACGAATTTACACAACTCTCTCTTGGTGGAACAAGAATAATCAACCACGTTACTGGCAATCAAACAGTCCAGCCAAGTTTATCTCCAGAAAATTATACCAAAAAATGCAAATCCTGCACCTCCACTTCTCTTCCCCGGTTAAACCCCACCGCTGTTTATAGGATTTGTTGGTTTCCCTTCTTTGTCCCAGGCCACATAATACCATCTTTTGACTATTCACCAATTTGATGGTGGCCAGCTCCTGTACTCGTTCTTTCTCAATGAAGCATAGTTGAGGTTTATTAAGGATATTTTAATATAGAGGTTAGGAACAAAGAGAGGTGCTTTTTCTCTTGCTTGTGGCCCCAGTAGTCTCTGGAATTTCCTGGTAAGAAGATAAACACCAAACCATGGATGTAGACTTCTCTAAAAGGGAGCTGACTCCTAACCTGTGTGCGCAGGGTCTGTGGTGGAGGAGAGCACTCTCCCCACATGAGTTTTATTTCTTTGTTGATGTTGATTTGGTTGGGATAGAACCCAGGGCCTTGCTAAAGCTAGACAAGTACTCTGCAGTAGTTGTCTGCAGACTGCCGTGTGTGTGTGTGTGTGTGTGTGTGTGTGTACATGCTTATGTGGGTATGTAGATGTATGTGAGAGAGAAAGAGACAATGGCTGGGTTATTGTGAAACGACAAATCTTTCCTAAGATATGGCCCAGGCTCCCTCCTCCCTCTCCTCCCCAACCTGACAGTATTGGTCACACTCAGCTACAATTATTGGACTGAGGGAAACACAGCCCTAGCTTCCTGGAAGCAGTATTCTCCTAGCAGCCTTAAGATGAAGATGTAGAACTCTCAGTTCCTCCTGCACCATGCCTGCCTGGATGCTGCCATGCTCCTGCCTTGACGATAATGGACTGAACCTCTGAACCTGTAAGCCAGCCTCATTTAAATGTTGTTCTTTCTAAGAGTTGCCTTGGTCATGGTGTCTGTTCACAGCAGTAAAACCCTGACTAAGACAGTACTCATCCTCAACTCCTTTCCTAAGCTCCTCCCAGATAAACCCACCTCCCCATCCCCGTTAATGGTAGCTGTGTTTTTTACTTTTAATAACCAACTGATTCCAATATGTGCTGCTCATATACTTTGGAGTGTGAGACCACACCCTTAAAGACAGCTGTCTCCAGAAGCTGTCAACTGTCCATAGGGTTGGCTTTGTATCTCCATGCTGTGATGCAAACTCCAGGAAGGCTGGACACTATCCCTGTCCTGAGTGTGCCACGTGGGCTGGCAGGACAGACACCAATAGAACTGTATGAAGGGAAGGGAAGGTGACCTGAATGTTCAGCTCTGGGGTTTCCCCATCATTTTGAGGGTTCATGGACTCAGCATAGGGGCCTTGGACCTTTGATGGTTTGTATAGGCTTGGCCCAGGGAGTGGCACCATTAGGAGATGTGGCCTCGTTGGAGTAGGTGTGTCACTGTGGGTGTGGGCTTTAAGACCCTCATCCTAGCTGCCTGGAAGCCAATCTTCTAGGTGTCTTTGGAACAAGAGGTAGAACTCTCAGCTCCTCCAGCCCCACGTCTGCCTGGACTCTGTAATATTCCCACCTTGATGACAATGGGCTGAACCTCTGAACCTGTAAGCCAGTCCCAATGAAATGTTCTTATAAGAGTTGCCTTGGTCATGGTGTCTGTTCACAGCAGCAAAACCCTAACTAAGACAGAAGTTGGTACTGGGAGTGGGGTATTGCTGTGATAGGCCTGACCATGCTTTTATTTGAAAGAATGTGAATTTTGGGACTTTGGATTTGAAGGCAGTGGAATGTTTTAAGTGCAACTTAGTGGGCCATCCTAGTAGGAATATGGAAGACTTTGTTGCAGAGGGTGATTTGAACTGTGGAAGCCTGGCTCTAGAGGTCTGAGAAGAGAAGAATTTTAGTATGTGGCCGAGAGACTGTTCTTATGATATTTTGGTGAAGAATGTGGCTACTTTTTGCCCTTCTCTGAAGAGTCTGCCTGAGGCTAAGGTAAAGAGATTTATATTAATTGCATTGACAAAGGAAGTCTCAAAAAAGCCCAGCAGAGACTTTGTCCTCTGGTTAAGTCTCATGAAGAACATTTTGAACAAGCGTAGCAAGCTTAGAAAGGAAAAATATGGAGGCTGAGTCGGGAGGATTATCAGGAGTTAGAGGTCAGTTTGGGCTATGGATCAAGATCCTGGTTAAAAATAATAAAAGCCAGGCTGTGGTGGCACATACCTTTAATCCCAGTACTCTGAGTTTGAGGCCAGCCTAGTCTACAGAGTGAGTTCCAGGATGGCCAGGGTTACACAGAGAAACCTTGTTTCAAAATACAGAACAAACTAACCTACCAAAACAGAACGGAACAAAACAAAACAAAACAAAAAAGTAGTAAAGAAAGAAGAAGAAGAAGAAGAAGAAGAAGAAGAAGAAGAAGAAGAAGAAGAAGAAGAAGAGGAGGAGGAGGAGGAGGAGGAGGAGGAGGAGGAGGAGGAAGAGGAGGCTCAGCAAAAATTTCTCAACAGGTGAAAATACTTCTGATACCAGCCCAGCCAACTGAATTCAGTTTCCCAGGTGGGAGAGAACTGACTCCCAAAAGTTGTTCTCTGATCTCACACTTGCACATGCACTGCAGGGCCCACACTCATGCACGTCCTTTTTTTTTTTTAAAGGAGGGTTGGAGATACAGTTCAAGTCACTAAGGTTTTTCCCTAGCAGACACAGAGTCCTGGGGTCTGTCACCAGCACGGGGCCAGAGAGACAGTTCAATTGTTAAGGATGCTCGCTGCTCTTACAGAAGACCGAAATATAGTTCTCAGCGTATCAGGTGTCTCACATTCCCCTGTAACCCAAAATATAGTTCTCAGCATATCAGGTGTTTCGCTGTAACCCCAGCTCCAGGTGCTCTGATGCAGTCTTCTGGGGTGCATATCTGGACATACATGCACACACATACACATAAATAGAAACACAAATCTTTAAACATGTGGGGGCTAGAGAAGGCTTACCTGTTAAGAACACTGGCCTATTTCCCAGAGAGCCTGGGTTGGGTTCCCAGCACACACTTGGTGCCTCTAAACTGACTATCATTCCAGTTCTGTCGGGATCTGATATCCTTTTCTGGCCTTTGTAGGATCTGTGTGAATTCTGTCCCCATATATACATGCAGGTAAAACCCATATACTATAAGATAAACATAGATTACTATATATGTATATATTACTATATATGTATACTATATATGTGTATTCAGCTGTAATTCCAGCACACAGAAGGTAGATGTAGGAGGATCATAAGTGCTAAGTCATCCTTAGATACAGAGGGAGCCTGAGGTCAGCCTTGTCTCAAAAACAAACAAACAAACAAAAAACAAACAAACAAAAAAAACCCCAACAACAACAAAGTGGGGTTGGAGAAATTGCTCAGCAGTTAAGAGTAGTGGCTGTCCTCCCAGAGGACCCAGATTTGAATTTGACTCCTAGTTCCCACATTATGGCTCACAACTGTCTATAACTTCTCTTCAGGAAATCTAATACCCTCTTCTGGCCTTTGAGGGCACCCAGACACCAGGCACACAAGTGGTGCACATACATACAATACATACATACATACATCATACATACATACATACATACATACATACATACATACAGGGAAAACATAATAAAACAAAGTCAAAGTAAAAATAAAAATGACAAGAGGAAGAGAAATATGTCTCCTGTGCCTGGGTGACAGAGGAGGCCTCACCTCCTTGAACTGTGGATGGGCAGCGTCCTTCACCAGCTGGAGAATCAGCACCTCGCTCGTGGACAGAAAGACACCACTCTGCTGCATTCGGGCCAGTGCTACCAGCCGGTTCATCTCACTGCGGAGGGCAGAGCAGGAGGAAGAGAGGCAGACTGTCTACATTGTATCACATCTGTGTTGTAGAGGAGTTTCCTCTCAACTGGAACCTTCTCTCCAGGGAAGAGGGAGAGGCTCGAGACTCAGGAGGAAAACAAGAGGCCATGTGCAGGGCTAGGGAGATGGCTCAGGGGTTAAGAACACTGGCTGCAGCCGGGCGGTGGTGGTGCACGCCTTTAATCCCAGCACTTGGGAGGCAGAGGCAGGCGGATTTCTGAGTTTGAAGCCAGCCTGGTCTACAAAGTGAGTTCCAGGACAGCCAGGGCTATACAGAGAAACCCTGTCTCGAAAAACAAAAAACAAAAAAAGAACACTGGCTGCTCTTGCAAAAGCCATGGGTTCAATTCCCAGCACCCACATGGCAGTTGATGGTCATGAGTCTAGAGGATCTGGGGCTCTCTTCTGACTTCTGCAGGAATGCCTGTGGACTTGTTTACATAGATGTAAACAAAAAAAATCATACACATAACATAAAAATGTAAAAGGCTACATGCCCAGGAAAGAAGAAACTAGGAAGAGTTGCAAAGGCTCTTAGTTATCCTGCTTTATAAAAGGCCATCCCTCACCCATACTCCTGTGAGTGATCCCATGAAAAACTCATGGGCCCAGTGTGGTTAATTAAGAGCGCTGGCTGCTCTTCCAGAGGACCCGAGTTCAATCTCCAGCACCCACATGGCAGCTCACAAGTATCACTAACAACAAATTCCAGGGGAATATGACACCCTCACGCCAAAGTACATAAAATAAAATATTCTTAAAATTAAAAAAAAAAAAATAGGGCTAGAGAGATGGCTCAGTGGTTAAGAGCACTGACTGTTCTTCCAGAGGTCCTGAGTTCAATTCCCAGCAACCACATAGTGGCTCACAACCATCTGTAATGGGATCTGATGGCCTCTTCTGGGGTGTCTGAAGACAGCTACAGTGTACTCATATAAATCAATAAATCCTAAAAAAAATGTAAAAAAAAAAAAGAAAATAATTCATTGTGTCATTGAGTTCAACACTAGTGCAATGGCTACTTTGGTCTGTAGTCTATCCCCTTCCTGGGTAAGTAGGTGTCTGTGTGTTGGGATTCCCAAGGAAATATCTGTTACAACAATAGGACACACACGACCAGTGCCCCAGGTGTCCCCAACATATACCCACCACAAGGTGACCTTCTCACCTTTGAGAAGAACAGGCATCCACCGCTATATGAACCTGTAGCCCACGGTCCAGGAGGTCCAGAGCTGTGTGCTAAGGCGTAGAGAGGAGTCAAGGTGAGACTCAGAGCAGAACTATGGCCCCACAGGGGGAGGCAAGGATCCTAGGCCAGAAGTGGAAACTGAAATAGCAGATGAGGAAGTCTCAGGTCAAGGCTAGGGCCTCAGGATAGAAGAAAAGACAGAAGGGAGGGCAAGAAGATTAGATATCCCTGAGGACAAGGAGTCTCACCAGGATGCAGCCTTGGGTCTCAATGCCACAGAGTAGCACGGACTGCAGCTGGGGCAGTTTGTCCAACTCCTGTTGAAGCGGGGGCACCATGCTGAAGGACGTTTTGCTCATGGTTCGCAGACCCTGAGCACCCAGCTCGGGAACTGTGGGGCCCAGGCCTTGTGGGTAATGCTCTGTCAGCAAGACGGGGATTTCTAGTATCCGGGCCACCTGTGTGGGAGGGAAGACAATGTGCTAGAACCCAAGGATGCAGGCTGACGAGCAGATTCCTGAGTCTGAGAGATGAGAGCGGGCTTGGCATCCTGTGTTTGAGTGACGAAGGTTTCAGTCGGCACGCTTTGGCTCTGGAACGCAAGGTTGTCTTGTACCTTAAGCATCCGAGCGGCCATTGACACGATCTGTGGGAAGTACAGGATTCTATCTCGAAGTTTCTCCTGCATGTCACATAGAAGCAGGATGGAGGACTCTGGAAGGATCCGGCCGAGGCTAGCTTTGGCTGCTGCCATTGTCTGCGGGGTGGACAAAGGGACAGTAAACAGGGTCAGGTAGGGACAAAAGTACAGGGACTCGTTGACAGCCTGCGCACTTGGCTCTGTGGCCTGTGCACCTTGTCTTCCTGCACATGCCTCTAGGCCTTTTCACCAATTGTTATTGGCTAGGAATTCCTCCTTCTACCTCCCTCCCTCCCTCTCCCTTCTTCCCTCTTTCCCCCTCCCCTTCTCTCCCTCCCTTCCTCATGTCCTTCTTCCCTCTCCCTCCTTCTTCCCCCTTCTTCCCTCTCTTTCTCCCCCTCCTTTTCTTCCTCTCTCCCGCCCAGCTCATAGGTGAGGCCACTTCCCCCCAAAAGCTTTCTCTGAGCATGTCCACTCTGTTACCAGTGTCAGCCCCTCAGACTGTATCCCCTTTCTCCTCCCCGAAGGCTGTACAATGCTGGCAAATAATTCTGTGTCCTCTTTCTACCTATACCTAATGGAGCTCACTCAGGCTTCCACCCCCTGTGGAAACTGAGTCTAAGCAATAAGGTGACCTGCTCAGGGACATACAGATCTTGGACACTGTCTTTGAGATAAAAAGTGCCAGGGTTGGGGATGGAGGTGGAGAGATGGCTCAGCCATTAAAAGCTAGGATCACAACCAAAAATATAAGAAAAAGTGCCGCAGGGATTGTCTATGTAGCCCAGGCTGGGCTTACACAGAAACTTACAATCTTCTTGCCTCAGCCTCCTGAGTTCTGGGGTAGCAAGCATGTGCCACCCTGTCAGGTTCTTTGAGCTCCTTTAATGCCCAGCTTGGCCAATACTTCCCTCTAGCCTTGCTGAACCTCTTTTGGGGTCTTGAAAAGAAAGACTGGTCCCCACAGGATGGATACTAATTTGCTATAGAAAGTAACAAAAGCCCAACATGAGCTACATCATAGGAGGACCCACCCCCAAATGTTATGCTTAAAGAGACCAATGCATGTGCATGATCAGTTAAAGAGACCAATGCATGTTCATGATCTATTCATATGAGACGACCAGAATAAGCCAAGTGTGGTGGTTCACACTGTCGCCTCGAGCCCAGGACAGCAAGAATTGCTGAGTTTGAGTGTGGCTTGAGCTCCCTGAGTTCCAAGTCAGTCTGTGGAGTCTCACGAAGCTAAAACAGATCTGGCACGGTGGCTCAGTGGTAAAAGCGCCTGCCAACAACCCGAGAACGCATGGCTGATGAGACTCGGTCAAAGGAGAAAACCAACACCCATAGGTTGTAAACTCTGGCCTCCCTATGTGACACACTTCTTCTCTCCCTCCCTCCTCAGCCCCTTATAAAATAAGTACATATAGGGCTGGGGGAGATGGCTCAATGGTTAAAGGCACTGCTGTTCTTGCACAGGACCAGGGTTTGATTCTCAGAACCCATGTGGTGACTGTCTGTCACCCTAGTTCCAGGGGACCCAATGCCCTTTCTGAATTCTCTAGGCACCAGACATTCATGTGGTACACACACACACACACACACACACACACACACACACTAAAAACAAAAAGCCAGAAATAATGACAATAACAAAACCAATAAAACAAAACAAGAAATATACAGAATAGTCAATAACAGGACTGCCAGGGGATGGAAAAGGGAGAAGGGAGAATTTATGTGACTGTTAATGATTTCCATTTAGGGGAATAAAAGTGTTTGGGACCTAGATTAACAGTGATGGCTACACACATCATTCACATGCTAAAGGTCACCCAGGGAAGAAGCCTGGGGATGTGGCTCAGTTGATAGACCGCTCAGCTCAGCACCACATAAACCACTGAGGTGGCACAGATGTGAAATTCCAACCAGCCCAGATCAGCAGGCACCAAGGTCACCTACGGCAACACAGCTGACTTCAAGGCCGACTTCAGCTACTCGAGACTCTTCTTCCAAAAACCAAGTTTTGTTATGGTTGTTGTTCCGAGACAGGGTTTCTCTGTGCAGCCCTGGCTGTCCTGGAACTTGCTCTGTGGACCAGGCTGGCCTCAAACTCAGAGATCCGCCTGCCTCTGCCTCCCGAGTGCTGAGATCAAAGGTGTGTGCCACTACTGCCCAGCCATTATTTAATTTTTTAAAAAAGATTTATTTACTTTATGTATATGAGTACACCATTGCTCTCTTCAGACACACCAGAAGAGGGCACCAGATTCCATTACAGATGGTTGTGAGCCACCATGTGGTTGCTGGAAATTGAACTCAGGACCTGGAAGAGCAGTCGGTGCTCTTAACTGCTGAGCCATCTCTCCAGCCCCCAGTATTTCATTTTTGATTATTATTTTCATATGTGTGTGTTTTGTGTGCGTGTGCATTTATGTACCATGTACATACAGTGCCCACGAAGGCGCCAGAAGCGAATCAAATTCCTTGGAAGTGGAGTTGCAGTCAGTTGTGAGCAACCATGTGGGTGCTGGAAATTGAACCCAGGTCCTTTCAATAGGTAGCCAGTGCTCTTAACCACTGAGTCATCTCACCAGTCCTCTCAAACTAACTTTTTAAAAGGTAATCTCCCCTCCACCCCTGCTTTCTGATACACACATGTGTGGAGGACAGAGGTCAAACCTGGGAGTCTTTGTTCAGAAGCCATGTACTCTGCCTTATGAGACAGGGTCTCTCCCTGAGAAATGGGGCTCCCACATTTGGCTAGACTGGCAGGACAGAGAGCCCCAGGGACACTCTTGCCTATTCCTTTCCAGTGGTCACAGACCCAATCCTGACTTTCTATGCAGGTGCTCAGCATAGAACTCAGGTCCTCTTACTAAATGAGCCATTTCTCCAACCTGAGTGCATAAATTTACACATATTCTAATACATATTACATAATAATATATTGTATATTTTATATCTATATTAAAATGTATAACATAATCTATAAATTATATTATATAATATATAAAATGTATATAATACACATTTTATATGATATCTAATATTACATATTATATAACATTATAATATGATTTACATTATTTACAACACACACACATATTAATTGTATGTATATGGATGCTTTGGCTGCACATATGTGCAGTGCCAACAAAGGACAGAGAAGTGTGTCAGATTGCTAGAAATAGAGTTTCCTATGGTTGTGAGTTACCATGTGGGTGCTCAAAATTGAGCCTGAGTCCCAAGATAGTAAACTTTGCATATATTTTACCGCAGTTAAAAAAAAAAAAGAGGGCTGGAGAGATGGCTCAGCGGTTAAGAGCAGTGACTGCTCTTCCAGAGGTCCTGAGTTCAAATCCCAGCAACCATGTGGTGTCTCACAGCCATTTGTAATGAGATCTGATGCCCTCTTCTGGTGTGTCTAAAGACAGCTAAGGTGTACTCATATATAATAAATAAATAAATCTTTTAAAAAAGAAAAAAGAAAGAAAAAGAAAAAGAAAAAGAAAAAAATGAGCCAGGCAAGGGTGTTACACACCTTTAATTCCAGCACTTGGGAAGCAGAGGCAGGCAGATCTCGAAGTTACAGGCCAGCCTGGTCTACAGAGAGTTGCAGTACAGCTAGGACCGCACAGAGAAACTCTGTCTCAAAAAGACAAAAAAAAAAAAAAAAAGAGAGAGAGAGAGAGAGAGAGAGAGAGAGAGAGAGAGAGAGAGAGAGAGAGAGGGGCTGGTAAATTCACCTGCCCAGTAAACTCTGCCCCCCATTTATTTTAAGGGTCCACTTTTACAAGGGAGAAAAGTGAGTCCCAAAATAACCTGTGGCTCATGCCTGGTGAGACCCAGGCATGCCTGAATCCCTTTGCCACTCTGTCTGAGTACCTTGCCTTTTGCCTTCTGTAGTTCTGCTTCAGGCTAACTGTCCTTGTTAACAGAACTGTGTCAGCCCAGGACATGATTTTTGTGCTTAAAAGTTCATCCTGAGAAAGGCTCAGGGCTACACTGGGATTCCGAACATCAAGACACTGGGGTCTCAACCCTTTGGAGCAAGGAAGAGTGTTGGAGATTGGCTCTTATGCTTCGATTCAATCGGGAATCTCCGTGTCCAAACGCTAAAGTTCCTTGTCCCCAGTTGGTTTTTGATCGATCTTGGGGTAGAAGCATGGGACGCAGGAGATAAAGCCAAACATCCATATGAGATTTCTGATATGTGGCCACTGGTCACTTCCTCAATTGGCCTGGGATAGCAGGGGAAGGTTTAGGGGTGCCCAGCCTTTGAGGTAGCGAAGAAATTTTAAAAATGAGCTAATGTGTAAAGTGTGTCTTTCATTCTCGGATTCAAAGATAGCTTCTGGTGGGTGCGATCCACCAGGAGCACAAAGCGGTATAGCCAAAACTCACCGCCACAAAAGAGTGTGGTGGTCAGGAGCCCCTAGGGGTGCACAACCTGAGATGCTCCAGGTCCGCAGTCCTCACTCTGATCAATCACTGCCTAACACTTCAGAGGGCTCTGACACCTCCACCCCAAAAGGTCTGTCACCTCTGGAGGTAAATCGGATTAAGACACCTTCTGTCTGGACACATAGGAAAGGTCAAACGCGGCTGCTGATCCAGTGTCCAGGAACCACATGTGACACCAATGGATCTCTAGTCTGTTCAAGGTGTGTGAGTGTATGGTGGCCACTCCTGGTTGTTTTTACTCTATGTCTGTCTGTCTGTCTGTCTGTCTGTCTGTCTGTCTGTGTGTCTTTCTATGTGTTTCAATCAGTTTTCTTTTTCTTTTCCTTCCTTTCCTTCCTTTCCTTCTCTCCTCTCCCCTCCCCTCCCCTCCCCTCCCCTCCCCTCCCCTCCCCTCCCCTCCCCTCCCCTCCCCTCCTCTTCTCTTTTCTTTTTTTTCCGAAACAGGGTTTCTCTGTGTAGCCCTGGCTGTCCTGGAACTCACTCTGTAGACCAGGCTGGCCTCAAACTCAGAAATCTACCTGCCTTTGCCTCCTGAGTGCTGGGATTAAAGGTGTGTGCCACCACTGCCCAGCTCATTCAGTTTTCTTTCCCTGCATTAACCCTTTGCTTTCTCTGGTATAAGGCCCCCCTCTCCACCCCGTTTAAGATCTGTGCTCCCTTCTGTTGGGGAACCAAAATCCTTTAGTCTTGGCCAGGTCACCCAGAGACACCCTCTCCACGCGCCGCCCCCCCCCCAGACCCTCCCCTCCCCTCCCCAAAATCCTCCTCTTGTCCCAATAAGGAACAGGAGTGCTTGTCTTGTTGCTTGACTTCTGCTCACAGTCAGGGTTGGTCCCTGTGTGGAGGTGGGGAGAGGCCAGGCCTCACATCCACCTGCATAGCCCCCCCCAATCTAAGCAGGGGCGGGGGAAATACTTTCCCCAGATCACCATTCCTTCCAGTCTGTTCCTGCTTTAACCATCCCTAGGGAAGGTGAAAAGAGCCCCTGGGCTGAGCGGGAGGGAAAGGAGAAAGCTCATGTCTTCCTTTTTCACAATTTATAAATTACCTTTCTCAGAATGGAATGAAAACACTGCCTTGGGCTGGGCAGGGGCTTGCTGCTGGACAGCACAGCCTGGACAGAGTAGATTTTTCCCTTTGGTCCAAAAAGACCTTAAGCAATTTTCACTAAGTACTCTTTAGAAAGATTAGAGACTAAAAAGATTTCCTTTGTCACCCTTAGTTGGTCTCAGATATTAAAAGAAAGTTATAAAAGTTAAGAAAAAAAAAAGATATAAGCAGGTCCCAGTTTCTGGAAGTAGCTCGAAGGTGTTTAACAACAGAAAACTGATTAGGACGAGACCTTCTGCATAGACTAAAGCCACTATCCCCTTCTCTGACGATGAGATGCAATTACATTTACAGATTTAGTGACTTACCATCTGTCAGAAGGAGATCTCCTCACTGAAAGTTCTGCCTCCAATCAAAAGATACAGTTGGAGAGTCTCTCAGACTGGCAACAGAGACTCCCAGGGGTATGGGCAGAACCCAGCTCCACAGAACTGGTCCAACCCCAAGCGCCTAAATTGTTCAACTAACAAGTTCAGCTATATCTGTCATGATTAAACAATACCCAATGACCTCAGAAACAAAAGGGGACATTGTAATCCATACTGCCTGACTTGAAGAGACAGGCATCCTGGGGCCCTGTCAGTCACCCTGACTCACATCTCTCCTGCCTGTGAAGAAACCTGGGACCTCTGACTCTCATGGGTCTGATTCCTCCAGAGAAACAATTTGGCTATACACTCTTTGACCTGAAAGATATGTTTCTTCAGCCTCCCATTGGCAGAGGTGATTCAACCCATTTCGCCTTCAAATGGACAGATCCAGCGGGAGGTTACAGCAGGCAATATACCTGGACCAGGTTGCCCCAGGATTTAAAGATCCAGACTTCCTGCCCATCTGTCACGCTTCCCAGAAAAATAGACTATAAAAGGGCCACGGAGGGACTGCAGCCAGAGTTGCAGACCTTGGGCTACAGAATGTGGACTAAGAAAGCCCAACTTTGTACTTCAGAGGCTGCCTATCTTGGCTACCAGCTGAGGGGAGGCAAAAGGAGCCTGTCTCAGAGTAGGATGGCTACTGTCCTCCAGTTCCCAGTTCTAAGGATCAAGAGACAGGTTCAAGAGTTCCTAGATGCGGCTGGGTATTGGTACCTTTGGATACTAGAGTCTGTGGAAATAGCAAAGCTTCTCTATATACACAAAGGGACGGGGGCACTAAATTCCTTATCTGTACTGAGACTAAACAAAAGACAAAAGGGGTTTCAGCTTCTTCCTGTCCCGGCCGCCATCGGAGAGCAGCAGCCATGGCTCTGTGCTACCCCATGGCCGTGGGCCTCAACAAGGGCCACAAAGTGATGAAAAACGTCAGCAAGCCGAGACACAGCCGGCGACGCGGGCGCCTCACCAAACACACCAAGTTCGTGCGGGACATGATCCGGGAGGTGTGCGGCTTCGCGCCCTACGAGCGGCGAGCCATGGAGTTGCTCAAAGTGTCCAAGGACAAGCGCGCACTCAAGTTCATCAAGAAGAGGATGGGCGCGCACATCCGCGCCAAGAGAAAGCGGGAGGAGCTGAGCAACGTGCTGGCAGCCATGAGGAAGGCGGCAGCCGAGAAGGATTGATGAACCCTCCCCCAATAAAAGATGGTTCCTACAAAAAAAAAGAGGGGTTTTAATCCAAACTTTGGGGCCATGGAAATGCCCTGTGCCATACATGTGTAAACAACTGGACCCTGCAGCCACAGGATGGCCCACCTTCTTAAGATCTGTGGCAGCTACTGATGATTGCTTAATAAAAGAAAGCAAACAGGTTAACTCTGGATGAAGACACGCTTTATATTCACAGCACCCATGGCATAGTTGAGGCCCTCCTCTCACACCAGAATGCTGGCTGTCTAATGACTGTGTGACCCAGTGCCAGACCCTACTCCTGGCCCATCCTCGAGTCTGATTTGAGAAACCCAAAGTCATCAACTTGGCTGCCCTATTGCCCAACGATGCAGGTGCTCCTCCATCACTGTCAGGAGATGAAAGGTGAAACCAAGTACATGGGAGCCGCCCAGGAGTTACTTTAACTGAAATGATTTGGGCCCAAGCCAGGTGTCTTAACTCAGACAACAGAAATGATTGATCTGACCCAGGCTCTCAGATAGGAAAAAAGAAAATCCCACCACCATGTACATGGGTTCTCAGTTAGTGAGCTTTTACTACTGGGCGTGCCACTGCATGATCTCCATTGAAAGAGCACTTCTCACCACTGGGGAAAAAAAGGACATTTAAAACAAACAAACAGAGTTCGAGGCCAGCCTGGTCTACAAAGTGAGTTCCAGGACAGCCAGGACTATACAGAGAAACCCTGTCTCGAAAAACCAAAACAAACAAACAAACAAACAAACAAGCAAAACCCCAAACTTGGCCCTCCTATAGCCTGTTCCGCTTCTCCTATAAATTGCTGTCTTCCACTGCTGGGCTGCTGACCTGGCTGTCTGACAATGGGCCCTAAGACCAGTGAGGCCTATTGATATTTTGATGGCATGCCACAACCCGGTACTGCCTTAGACTCCATGGTAAAGAAGAAATGGACAGCTCAAACCCACAGGTTGACAGAGGACACCAGGGAAAAGGTTCATTCAGAAACAGCCAGCAGGGCTGCTGGGAACTATAATCTTCACCAGGCTGCACCTGGGGCCCACAACATTTTCTGAGCTGCTCAGACTCTGGTATATTATACTGAGACTGGATAGCCTAGTACAGATGTCTCAGTCAGATACCAGGTTTGTGCTCAAATGAATCCAAATCAGAGAGCCCTTACCCAGGAAGGGGTCCAAATGAGAGACCAACACCCTGGCAGACTCTGGGAGAACTGACTTCTGCAAGATGCAGCCTGCTGGGGGAGGATCCCTTCCCAATCTGACTGAAACTGCTCAAATAGTAGCTAAAATGCTCCTTCAGGAACTAGTCCCCAAATATGGCCTCCCCTCAGCCATAGGGTCTGACCACGGCCCGGATTTAACAACCCAAACCTCTCAACAAATCTCAAGCTTTAGATGTAGATTGAAAACTTCACTGTGTGTATAGACCTCAGAGTTCTGGGCAGGTACAAAGAGAGGTAGGTAGCGAGACAGATATAAGAAAGAAAAAAAGAAAAAAAAACTTAACAAAAGTCTCATTGGCGGTCAGAGGAGGATGGACAGACCTCCTTGCTTTGCTTTGTTTTGGGGCCCACGGCACGCCCAGGGAGAGGTTATGTTTAGAAGAGCTTCCCCACTGCTTCCCAAGCTCAGAGACCAGCAGTTGGCAGAACTCTCTAATCATTCCTTTTTCAAGTCACTATGGGGCCTCCAGTCCTCCGTACAGGCTATTCATTGAACTATCTGAAAGGCCCAGCCAACCTCTGAGTCCACCACCAGTTTCCCCATGTTGGAGTCCAGTGGTGGGTGCGCCATCTGAGTCAAGCGAATAGCCAAAGGGGCGCTGAAACTAACCTGGAAAGTATCCTACAAGGCGATTCTCTCCAATTGGACCGGAAGGCAGTGAAGGTAGCTGGCATTAAGCCATGGATCCACCACACCCAGGTCAAGAAAGTAGAAGCCACGGATGCTGTTCCCAAATGGACTGTCTCCAGACTAGGGACACACTGAGGGTAAGGTTTTGTGAAGGTCTAGATCCTTCCACTCCCTCCCTCTACCTCCTCCTGAAACTTGTGTTCAGTATGAATGGGGGCTATGGTCCAACCCCCATGGTCCTCAGGCCTGGACCTAGAAACTAAGGCAGACAGAAATAGGCAAGTATTAGCTGATGTGTCCATAAACCAGCAACTCATCTCCATCTTGGCCTTTGTACAGTGATGCCCACTTTAAATGTCTTGTACTGGAGAAAGAGAAAATATGGGGTTCATTTTTTAGAAAGGAATTCAGAGTTTACATTTCTAAGCATGCCCTGCAGCTGGGCCCCCTAGTTGCCAGGCAGAAGGGAGAAATTTCCAGTGCAAAAATTGGGTTTGTGAAACCGAGGCTTCCTGAAAATCCTCAGGAATCAGACTGTGCCACAGGAAGGGATCCTAAGGGATCATTCCCAGCCAGAAATCGGCCAGGATTGCTGGTTTTGCTTAGACTCCCAGACACTGTACAATAGAAACGAACCAGACTGTCAGCCTATTGCCAGACAAAACTCTGAGACTGGGGGCAGCCAAAATTAACTTTAGAAGATTTACAAGAAGTTAAAACTTGTCTACTATCCTGAAACCTTTAACCTAGGCACATCCCCTTATTCTGATGTTTGCTATTGTGCCTTATGGGTTCATTCATATGGATAACAACAATATTACTGGGCCTCTGAGACCACTTGGTGGGCATGTACTAGAGGTTTGACTAAATGTGCCTCTTACAATGCTTTTCAAACTAAGTACAGAGGTTGATCAGGACTTAGAGGTGTTAAAAGTTTCAGTTTCTGAATAAAATAAGTTAGATTCCCTTACAAAAATGGTCCTACAAAATTGGAAAGGCTTAGATTTCTCATGATAAACACAAAATAAAACAAGAACAACAATAACAACAACAACAACAACAACAACAGCAATAACAAAAACCCCTATGTATGGCTTTGGAAGAAACCTGTTGTTTCTGGGCTAATTGATCAGGAATAATTAAAAGTTTTCTGTTTTGTTTGTTTGTTTGTTTGTTTGTTTTTTTGCCATGGATCGGGAAATAATTGGTCTCTGTTCTCTTGGTTCCCTGGTTAGCCACTCTGCTATGAGCATTGGCTGGCCCTTTAATTCTCATTCTGATTGGACTAACATTGAGGCCTTGCATCTTAAACTAAAACAGGATGAGTCCATCATTTGACTCATTGACTAAGGTCACTGGGGATACGCACTGGGTTAAGCAGGACCATTGAATGAAGAAGGAGACACTGCAGGATGAGCTTAGGCTTCTTAGCTGCAGGGGATCAGCCTCTTAAGGTCCAAAGTCTGAACCACTTGGCAGAACCCCTTTCTTGTCACACAAAGGGTACCTTTAGCAAGTCAGTTTCTGCAGGCCAAAACCTCTTACTCATCTAGGTGCTGTTGGGACCATTACCTGAGCTTTTCTCAGCCATAGAGACTTCCAGGTTTGCCCGGTATGTCTCTGGACCAGGCTGTGCAAAGGCTCTGAGACTCCTTCAAAGAAACAAGTCTAGAGTAACAACCATTGACTGTGTGCAAAAGGTTCCTTCAGAGCCTGGGTGCCATTGCTCTGGGTTAACGCCAGATACCATGGCTCTGCTAAAATTCTGCTTCAACACACCTTTAATCTCAGTACTCTGGGAGGCAGAGGCAGGCACAACTCTGAGTTTGAGGCCAGATTGACCAAGGCTCAAACAAAACAAAACAAACAAACAAACACCCTGTCTCAAAAAAACAAAACTTGTGAATCACAATATGACTGAACTTCGGATCCTTCTGCCTCCACTTCCAGGTCTAAGGTTCCAAGATTGATTGACTGATTGATTGATTGATTGATTTTTACTTTATGTGTATTGATTGGTCTTGTGCCTGCATGTATGTCTGTGAAACACATGGATGGCATGGTGAGAGAGTCCAGAAGAGGGCGTCAAATTACCTGGAGCTGGACTTACAGAGAGCTATTAGCCAACATGTAGGTGCCAGCTTCCCTCTTCTTTCAAAAACACTGAAGCAGAGAGTGCTGGCACACCTTTTATCACAGTAATTTGGAGGCAGAGGCAGGAGGATCTCTGTGAGTTTGAAGCCAGGCTGATCTATAAAGGGAGTTCCAGGACAGTCATTGCTACTGTTACAGAGAGAAACCCTGTCTCAAAAAGAAAGAAAGAAAGAAAGAAAGAAAGAAAGAAAGAAAGAAAGAAAGAAAGAAAGAAAGAAAGAAAGGAAGAAAGAAAGGAAGAAAGGAAGGAAGAAAGAGCGAGCTATAAAATCAGAATAAATGTGTTGGGTATGGTGAGCATGCTTAAAATCCCAGCACTTTGGAGGTTTATCTGGGTGGTGTGCCAAGAGTTGGAGGCCAGCCAGGACTGCATAGTGACCTTGCCTTAAAAAAGCTAACCAAGACGAAATCTAAGATTGCATAATGTGTAACAGATTGTCCAGTGAAGAATGAATACAAGCTTTGGAATAAAGTCAACAGCTAACAAAAACAGCCTGTGGGGATAAGGTTCAAAACTGACAGACACCTCCCTTTGACCCAACATCTTCTCCCAGACCTGAAAACCGAGATACAAGCGCTGCCCACATGACCACAGCCTCTAGACTCCCCCTTAGCCTCAGCCCAGTCATGTCCCATCTCAAGGCCCCTGCTGCCCATTTCCTGGAGGGCCAGTGAGTGTCGTGTGTGTGTGTGTGTGTGTGTGTGTAAGTAGGAGCATATACATGGAAGCACATGTGGAGATCAGAGCCCAGCCTCGTGTGTTGGCGGTAACCTTCCACACTGAGATAAAGTTTCCTGTTTGCTGTACAAGCCAAGCTAGCTGGCCAGGACACTTCTGGGGGAGTCCCCCATTTCTGTCTCCCATGTCCCAGTATGGCCACTGGGATTACAGTTACATGTTACTGTGTCTAGCTTTACACCAGTATCAAGGAACCAAACCTAAGTCCTCAGACTTGAGTGGCAAATACCTAACCCGCTGAGCAATCTACCCAGTGCCCAGAGGGTTCCTTCCCACTCCTGGGGCTATCTTCTGGTTCTGAGCACAAGGGACACGGAGGCACCACGAGACATTTCTGAGGGGTGGATGAGCTAGAGAGACACACGGAGGATCACAAAGACCTAGCAATCTGCTGAAGGCAGCAGGGAGCTCCCGAGGGTCCAGACTAGAGGCTCAGAACGTCTCATAGCCTGACAGGCATGGGACACTGACAGGCATGGGTCACCATCCTCAAAATGACGGAGACACAAACCCTCTGATCCAGAAATCTGTCCCTAAGTATTTATCTGACAGGGACCAGGTTATTGTTAATCCCAAGACTCTTTGACAGGGCTCTAGTGATAAAGGACCACAAATTCCCAATATGGACATTCCCAAATGTAGCCAGTTAGACTACAGACACTTGCAGTCTGGCCACCTGGTGACCCATAATGCCTTACATACCAGAGACTAATAATGTATAATGGCCCATGGCATCATATCCACTCTCAACCACTGTGTACACCAGAGAGCTTTTCATGGACTCAAGTCAACCGTCCTGTGTGAGCTGTTTAAATCTTGGGAGTCTAGGTATGGAGTCACTGAGCTGTGATAGATACATACACTTCCTTCCTTTCTCTCTCTCTCTCTCTCTCTCTCTCTCTCTCTCTCTCTCTCTCGGTATGGAGTCACTGAGCTGTGATAGATACATACCCTTCCTTCCTTCCTTCCTTCCTTCCTTCCTTCCTTCCTTCCTCTCTCTCTCTCTTTCTTTTTTAAGTTCTCTACTTTGTGGTTTGGGGTGACCCTCTAGCCTCCACACCCTAGTGCAGGAATTTATAACCATACAAGTTATTCACGAAGTTCTGGAGATCAGAGTCAACACTGTTTGAGACAGAATCTTGCTAAGTTGCCCAAGGGCACCTGGAATTCAAAGTGCAACTCTCCTGCCGAAGCTTCCGGAAGGAGTAGCTGGGATTACAAAAACTGCAGCTGGCCAAATTCTCACTGTGGATTCTTTGTAGCCAAAAACAACTGCAAGGGAGGTCTCCAACACAGACATTTAAAAAACAAAGCAAAACAAAAACAAAAAACAAACAAAACCCCACAAACAAACAAACAAACAAACCTGCAAGGGAGGTCTCCAACACAGATAAAAAGTACACCAGTGAAATGAAAAGCAGGAAGAACGGTATGGCAAACTCCCATCTGTGCTCCCTGAATGGCAAATGTAGATTTTTTTTCCTTAAAATTTTCTATTTATTTATTTATTTAGTTTCTATATGGGAGGGAGTATCCATGCTATGGGGCATATGTGGAGGTCATTTCTCTCTGGATCCCAAATGTGTGTGTTGATCAGATTTACTTTTAAGTTTTAAAACATATTTATTTATCTATTCCCTGTATTGGAGTGCTCTGTCTACATGTATGCCTGCATGCCAGACGAGGGCATCAGGTCCCATTACAGATGGTTGTGAGCCATCGTGTGGTTGGATGAGGAGCCACTGCTCTTAACTGCTGAGCCGTCTCTCCAGCCCGGACTGGAGTGTTATTATATGAGTGTTTGACCTGAGACGGCATAGCCACATGCAAGTAGTGTCTGTGGAGGCTGGAAGAGGTAGTCATAGTCATATCCCCTGGGACTAGATTTAAAGACGGTTGTAAACCACCGTCTGGGTGCTGAGTACCAAACCCAGGTCCTCTACAAGAGAAACCAGAGTTCTTAGCCACTAAGCCATGTCTATTCGGCCCCCTTCTCTATTCCCCTCATAGGTTTTTAAGGCTTATGTCCCAAGGGCTGGGCTCTTGGCTTGGGAACCCATTTTTGGGAGGCACAGTATGAAGGAAATGAACAAGGGGGCTGTAGTTCAGTGGTAGAGAGCACTTGATTTGCCTGGCTTTCATGACACCCAGGCTCAGTTCGCCAGATTTGATCGAGATGAACTGGGGACACAGATGGGAGAGGATCCACGATGCTTTAGGGAGAGCGATACAGAGGAGCCCGTAATTGTGAGAGAAGCAGGGATCAAGAATCACAACTCCTGGAACCAGGAATTCCAGGCTATGTGTCCCTGGGTGAGTTTCCCTTCCTCTCTGGGCCTCTTTTTTCTCCAGGGTTAGCTCACTGGCGGGGTTGATGCAAAAGTTGTCTCTAGAGAGTGTTGGGGACTCTCCCCGCGGGTCTATCCTGAGACCAAATGGAATGCCATTCCAACCCCCGAACCCGACACCCTGCAAAGCTTCCCTTTCCCGGTCTGAATGGTGGGATGGTGGGTTTGCAAACAGCCAGCAAGTAACGAACCGGACTTACTCGAAGGTCCCAGGTTCGAGTTCGGGCCCCTTTTCCAAGAAGTCCTGTGACCGTTTCCCCGCTTGATTCCCACTGACCCTGTACTGGGCCTCCTTTTTGCCCTTTGTAGACACGTAGTCAGAGCCGCGGGTCTGCGCCCCCGCGCCGAGCCACCCAATCGGCGTTCGCCTCACTCTGTTCTACTCCATTCTGTTAACTCGATTGGTCTGTAGAAACTGGAGCAGGCGGAGAGACAGAGGGTAGGACCAATGAAAATCCACGGAGGGAGGGCCTTGGCTGAGAGCTCCGCTTCTAACCCGGAAGGAGGGTGAAGAACGACCAGAGAGCTAGAGGCTCAATCTTGGCTAGTGTAAGGTTCATGGCACCATCCACTCCATCCCGGGCGACCGGGCAGAGGTGATGCTTTCTGTAACCTAGCTCTAAGAAGGCTGAAGCACGAGGATCGCCAGTTCGAGACTAGCCGGGACTACATGGTGAGAACCTGTCAACTAAAACAACAGCCGGGCATGGTGGCGCTAATGTTTAGTTCCAGTAATCATCATAAACCGATGATTTAGTTAATGGTTTAGTTCCAGTACTCAGGAGGCAGAGGCAGGCATAATTCTGACTGTACAACGTAAATTCCAGAATAGCCAGTACAACACGGAAGTAAACCCTGTCTCGAAAACCCGAAAATCAAACTAAGAAAACAAAAAAACAAGCCTCGTAAGACATTTTCTCCCCCTGCTTGCCAGTTAGTTCTTTCTCCAGGAATTCAGGACTTGTCTCCTTGGGTGGTCTAAATAGTAAACTGACTCTGTACTTAGAAGTGGGGATTAAGAGAGATAGGATTACTCCATCCAGGTATATAAACCTGGTATGGTGGCTCAGGCCGGTAATCCCAGCATTCTAGAAGCTGAGGCCTTGAGTTCAATGAATAAGAAAACAAAAGCTGATTACGGTGGCTTAATATCCATGACCCCAAGTACTCAGAAGTGGAGACAGGAGGATTTCTTCACCTTGAAGTTATGAGAAAAGGGCTAGGCATGGTGGCTAATGAAGACTCGTACCCAGCACTTGGGAGGCTGAGGGTGGTGAGGATCTGTCGGGGGAGAGCTATGTATACACAGAGTTCCAGGTTAGCCTGGGCCGCAGAGTGTGACACTGTCGAACAAAGAAAAAGAAATAAGGCTGAAAATGTAGCTGAGGTGGCAGAGTCCTTGCCTGGCATGAATAAAGCCTTCGCTTTAGTATCCAGCACTGTATGCATGGGGGTGGGGTGGGACTGGGAAGGCAACCGGCATAGGTTCAAAGTTGGTCTCCCCAGAACAGTGAACTCAAGTGCATCCTGAAACTGAGCCTCAAAAACAAAATGAGATGAACAAAGATTAAAAACAAAACAAGCCGGACAGTGGTGAAGGTTCATAGTCGTCTGTAACTCTACTTCCAGGGGCTCAGACACCTTCTTCTGTCCACTTTGGCACTGAATGCATGTGGTAAGCAGACACATGGGCAGGCACACACCCAAACACACACACGAAGAAAAGAGCCAGTCATGGTGGTACACACCTTTAATCCAAGTCTTCTGAAGGCAGATGCAGGCAGATCTTTGTGAGTTAGGATGTCAGCCTAGTCTACAGAGTTCCAGGACTTCCCAGAGCTACATAGTGAAACCCTGGGCAGGTGTGTGGGTAGGGGTAGGGATTGGTAAAAAGAAAAAGAAAAGAAAGGGCAAATGCCATCACTCTTGTGTTAGAGTTTATAAAGTTAATTGGCTTCAGTGCTGGCTTCAGTTCCCTTAAGCTATTCATACCATGTACGTTAGTGCCGACACTGAGCCTGTGGCTCTCGCCTATCGTAGAATGCACAACTTGGAGGTACCTGTGCCTGGCATTTCAGGAGATCCGTGGGAAGTGGGAGAGCCTGTGAAACCCATAAATAACACAGGCTCTCCCCTCCCCACCCCCAAAGCCAAAGGCAACCCCTCCGGAGTTCCCACCCTTGTGTTCCGCCCCTGGCACAGCTGTGGCTATAACTCAGGTGGTGGGGCACTTGCCCAGCATGCATGAAGCTCCAAATTCAATTACAGTGCCATGCAAATCTGTGCAAAAATAGAATCTGCATAATATAAATAAATCAAGCCCAGGCCCCTTTCTTGGACCACAGCCCAAAGCCTTCTAGACTCAGGGTCCACCTCTGGTCCTTTTTGGGACTCCTTGTACTTTCTCTCCTGTGGTTGTTTAATATACTTTCCAGTTCCATCTATTTTCCTGTCTTTAAGAAAACAGATTTATGCTGGGCATGGTGGCGCACGCCTTTAATCCCAGCATAGGAGGCAGAGGCAGGTGGATTTCTGAGTTCAAGGCCAGTCTGGTCTACAGAGTGAGTTCCAGGACAGCCAGAGCTATACAGAGAAACCTTGTCTCGAAAAGCCAAAAACCAAAAAAAGAAAGAAAACAGATTTATTTTTATCTTATTTATGTATTACATGCCGTGTCTCACTGTGTGTGTTTATCCATGGTGGCCTGAATGGACTTTGGATCCCCTGAGGCTGGAGTCACAGGGGGTGTTTGTGAGCCCCCTGACTGTGGTGTTCAAACCTCCTCATCATGAAAGAGCAGTCACTTCTCTTAATGCTGAACCATGTCTCTAGCTGCCCCTCCCTGTTTCAAAAGGAAGTATTTGCTTTGATTTGTGTGTGTGTTGTAGCTTGTGTGCTGTGTGTGTGTGTTGTAGCTTGTGTGCTGTGTGTGTGTTGTAGCTTGTGTGCTGTGTGTGTGTGTTGTAGCTTGTGTGCTGTGTGTGTGTGTTGTAGCTTGTGTGCTGTGTGTGTGTTGTAGCTTGTGTGCTGTGTGTGTGTGTTATAGCTTGTGTGCTGTGTGTGTGTGTTGTAGCTTGTGTGCTGTGTGTGTGTTGTAGCTTGTGTGCTGTGTGTGTGTGTTATAGCTTGTGTGCTGTGTGTGTGTGTTGTAGCTTGTGTGCTGTGTGTGTGTGTTGTAGCTTGTGTGCTGTGTGTGTTGTAGCTTATGTGCTGTGTGTGTTGTAGCTTGTGTGCTGTGTGTGTGTTGTAGCTTGTGTGCCTTTTGCTGCTTTGTGGATTCTCCTTCCTCCCATGCTTTTCCACCCTTTTTCTTCCACCCTTTCAGCCTCCTAACACTGGACAAGAGAGGGAAAAGGACAGGGAAGAAAGAATTCCCTGCATAAAGTCAGGGGTCAGAAAGGGGGCAACAGCCGGGCGTGGTGGCGCACACCTTTAATCCCAGCACTTGGGAGGCAGAGGCAGGTGGATTTCTGAGTTCAAGGCCAGCCTGGTCTACAAAGTGAGTTCTGGGACAGCCAGTGCTATACAGAAAGGGGGCAACATCGTTAATTAGACGATTTGTTGCTGATTAGGGGCATCAAGTTCCTTGGGGGCAAGTTTGATCTTTGCTGTGAGGATATCTAATATCTGTCTTCTTGTTCTTTCTTCTTTGTACACGACTACTTAACAGACAGTGACCAACAACAACCAACAAACAACTCCCATAAAACCCACACTGCCTCTTGGGGGAGCCTAGCATTTATACACTCTCTGAAAAGTCCCCAGAACTCCATAACTCATCACAGAAACTATCTGCAGGGGGCAAAACCACGCCTTAGCTAGAACAGGAGGCAAATCACAGTCAGCTGCTGTGGGCAGTCCAAAGCAGCCCACATCCCACTCCCGGGAGCAAACCAAAAGCACATTCTTATACTGTTCCTGTGTTTTTAAAAGAAATCAAAACACACTATAGTGTGTTCTTCCCTCCTTCCCTCCCTCCTTCCCTCCCTCCCTCCCTCCCTCCTTCCCTCCCTCCTCCCTCCCTCCCTCCTTCCTTCCTTCCTTCCTTCCTTCCTTCCTTCCTTCCTTCCTTCCTGAGCCTAGGCTGGCTTCAAATTCACTATGTAGTTGCTGCTGACCTTGAGCTCTGGATCTTCTTGCCTCCAGGTTTAGAGGCTCCTCCCTCCCTTGGGAATCCCAGTAACAGGTAGGAGGATTACAAATTCAAGGCCAGCCTGGGAGACTTATTTAAAAAAAAAAAAAAAAAACAACTACAACAACAAAACAGGAGCAGAGAGTGTACAAAACCTCTATGCTAGCTACATTTCTGTTGTGATGATAAAAATGCCACCACCAAAACAATTTATAAAAGAAAGGGTTATTCTTGCTTCCGGCCCCAGTGGGATGATAATCCATGATGGCAGAGCAGACGCAGCAGGCAGCAGGCAGCAGGCTGAGAGGTTACACCCTTTACTGTAAGCATGCAGATAGAGAGAGCAAACTAGAAATTCAAGGTTTTAAAACCCTCAAAGCTCACCTCTAGTGAATATACTTCTGGCAATTAAGGCTACACGTTCCAGACCTCCCAAACAGCGCCATCAGCTGGAGACAGAGTGTTCAAATGTCCAACACCATGGGGGACAGCTCATTTAAACCACTACACACTGGGCTGAACTCCACAGCACTGAATAACACCCAGCATGATGAGCCACACCTGGAATCTCAGACTCTGCGAGTAAATGAGGGAGGATCAGAAGTTCAAAAGCTTCCTCCAGTCAGCCAGCCTTGCCTTGAAAGAGATGTGGTGGGAGGCTAGAGGGATGGGTCAGTGGTTAGAGCAAGTACTGCTCTTGCAGAGGACCTGAATTAAGTTCCCAGAACCCACGTGATGGCTCATAACCACCTGTATCTTGACTTTCACGCATTTTGATGCCTCTTCTGGTCTTTCCAGTGGTTCACATGTGTATTCACATACAAAATTTCTACAAGTAGATGAGAAGGGGATGTAGAGATGTCTCAGCAGGTACAGGTGTTTGCTACCAAGGTGAATGACCTGAGTTCGATTCCCAGGGCACACATGGTAGGACAGAAACAAAACTCCCAGATCATCTTATCTCCATATACAGGCTGTGGCATGCCTATAGTGTACCCACCCCCACCCCACCACAGAACAATAAATGTAATTTTAAAAGACCTTTGAGCCATGCAGTAGTAGCTCACGCCTTTAATCCCAGCACTCAGGAGTCAGAGGCAGGGTGATCTCTGATTTAGAGGCTAGCCTGGTCTATAGAGCAAGTTCTAGGACTGCCAAGGTTACACAGAGAAACCTTGTCTAGAAAATAATACAAATAAATAAATAGTCCCTTGAGCCATTATAGGAAGTAGCTCTGTTTTAGGAAGTAGCTCTGTTCTAGGAAGTAGCTCTGTTGTTCTAGGATGTAGCTATGTTGGCTTGACTAGCACTCATGAATGCCTGTGTTCCATACGTGTCAGCACAAGGCCAGATGTGATAGTGTGTATGGTAATCCCAGGGCTTGGGACGCGGAGGCCGGAGAGTCAGAAGTTCAAGGCCATCCTCAGCCACACAGTGAGTTTGAGGCCAGCCTGCAATAATACATCAGACCCTTTAAACAATGTAACTTCACAAGCCACCAGAATCATGAAACTCAGTCACATAAAATAGAAGGAAAGGAAGAAAATAAGGAAGGGAGGGAGGAGGGCTGGGCATTCACACTGGGTTCTCTGAGAATCCCACACTTATACGTGGGTGAGGACTATCCTTTTCCAGAACTTTCCTTTCTATTAACATCCATGCTTAAACATCTCTCCCCAATAAACTCTGACTTCCCCTGAAATTCTTTTCTGTTGCAATGGCAGGAATCCCAGCTTAATCAAGTGCAGTCTCAGAAAAGAACTCAGTCTGCAGCAGGAGGCAGGATAGAGCTGAGTTCCCAGGATCCTCTGCCACTGACAAGACCTGGGCACACATCAGAGGTCCTAGCTGGCACCACAACTTCTGGGTCTGCGGGCCTGAGAATGCATGTTCCTAACAAGTTCCCAGGTGAAGCTGAGTTGCTGCTGCTGCTGCTGGCCTAGGTCTGTCTGTCTGTCTGTCTGTCTGTCTGTCTGTCTGTCTGTCTGTCTGTCTGTCTGACAGGATTTCATGTAGTTTGGGTTGCCCTGAAACTCCATATGTAGTCAAGGATGACCTTGAACTCCTGATCCTCTTGCCTGGCACTCACACACACACACACACACACACACACACACACACATCAAATATATATGTGTGCTGACGCACTGACACACACACACATCAAATATATATGTGTACTGGCTGGTTTTATGTGTCAAATTGACACAGGCTGGGGTTATCACAGAGAAAGGAGCTTCATTTGGGGAAGTGCCTCCATGAGATCCAGCTGTAAGGCATTTTCTCAATTAGTGATCAAGGGGGAAGGGCCCCTTGTGGGTGGGACCATCTCTGGGCTGGTAGTCTTGGGTTCTAGAAGAGAGCAGGCTGAGCAAGCCAGGGGAAGCAAGCCAGTAAGGAACATCCCTCCATGGCCTCTGCGTCAGCTCCTGCTTCCTGACCTGTTTGAGTTCCAGTCCTGACTTCCTTCAGTGATGAACAGCAATGTGGAAGTGTAAGCTGAATAAACCCTTTCCTCCCCAACTTGCTTCTTGGTCATGATGTTTGTGCAGGAATAGAAACCCTGACTAAGACATTATGTACAAATATATATTGTTTGTTTATGACACCCACTCCATCACTCCATCAGACAATGGCCTGAACTTTTCTGCAAGTTTGAAATGTTTTATAATAAGATGATGAAAATTTATAGCAGAAATACCGGGTAATCCCCGGGGAAGCAGGGCCTGAGGGCGGACCTGGGGAAAATGCTGAGGATAGCCGGATAGCCACTTCTGACCTTGATATTTTTAGTCTGAGACAGAGCCCATGGGAAAGCGAGTTTTGCTACCTGTGCCTAAAGGCTTGTGTGTGGGAGGCCTGGGACCCTGGGGAGCAGAGACAGAAGCTGGCATGGGGCGGGTATGCTTATCATCCTAGGACATAGAGTTCTTTAAAAAATGAGTTATTATTATTGTGTATGGGTGGGTGCGTGTGCCTAACTGTGTGCTTGCGACCAACTGTGTGCATATGTGGAGATCAGGCGACAACTTTGTGAAGTTGCTGCTCTTCTTTCCACCTTCATGTGGGTCATGGGGATTGACCTCAGGTCATCAGGGTTTGTGGCAATCGCTTTTTTTTTTTTTTCAGTTTTTTTTAATTAATATTTTTTTATTACATATTTTCCTCAATTACATTTCCAATGCTATCCCAAAAGTCCCCCATACCCTCCCTCCTACTTGCATACCCCCCCATTCCCATTTTTGGCCCTGGCGTTCCCCTGTACTGGGGCATATAAAGTTTGCATGTCCAATGGGCCTCTCTTTCTAGTGATGGCCAACTAGGCCATCTTTTGATACATATGCAGCTAGAGTCAAGAGCTCCGGGGTACTGGTTAGTTCATAATGTTGTTGCACCTACAGGGTTGCAGATCTCATTAGCTCCTTGGATACTTTCTCTAGCTCCTCCACTGGGGGCCTTGTGATCCATCCAATAGCTGACTGTGAGCATCCACTTCTGTAGGCCCCGGCATAGTCTCACAAGAGACAGCTATATCAGGGTCCTTTCAGCAAATGCTTGCTAGTGTATGCAATGGTGTCATCGTTTGGAGGCTAATTATGGGATGGATCCCTGGATATGGCAGTCTCTACATGGTCCATCCTTTTGTCTCAGCTCCAAACTTTGTCTCTGTAACTCCTTCCATGGGTGATTGTTTCCAATTCGAAGAAGGGGCAAAGTGTCCACACTTTGGTCTTCGATCTTCTTCAGTTTCATGTGTTTTACAAATTGTCTCTTATATCTCGGGTATACTAAGTTTCTGGGCTAATATCCACTTATCAGTGAGTACATATCATTTGAGTTCTTTTGTGATTGTGTTACCTCACTCAGGATGATGCCCTCCAGGTCCAACCATTTGCCTAGGAATTTCATAAATTCATTCTTTTTGATAGCTGAGTGGTACTCCATTGTGTAAATGTACCACATTTTTTTGTATCCATTCCTCTGTTGAGGGGCATCTGGGTTCTTTCCAGCTTCTGGCAATCGCTTTTATCTGGCAAGCCATTTAGTGTTCCCCCTTTAGCTGTTTTTTAACTTTTTATGTAGCATGCTCAGGACCCTAGGTTCCCTGGTGGCATATGCCTGTAATTTCAGAACTTGGGAGTCAGAAGCAGAAGCCAAAGGGTCAAGAGTTCAAGGTTATCCTCAAATATTTAGTGAATTGGAGGCCACCCTGGGATCCATGAGACCCAGTCTCAAACAAAACAAAATAGAATAATCCTCTTGATAAAAATGTACTTTATGCCCCAAGAGCTCTCTCACCACTATGTAGTGACAGCCTCTCCGAGTCTATTATTTACTTATTTATTTATTAATAATCGAGACCAAGAACCTGCAAAAGGCACCCTCATGTCGCTGGGGACTGGATTGAGAGGAACATCCAAAGAGGTTGCTGAGAGACTCTGCAAGCTAAGAGTTTAGCTCTGAGCTGTTCCAGGAAACTGGTTTCTTCTTTGGCAGTAGATGATGACTGGAAGTCCTGGAAGAAGCAAGGCCTGGGGTATTGGGCTCCCATTTACTCAAACTTGGGGCCTAAGATTTGGGGTATCTAGGTGAGTCCCCTCTTTATAGAAAAGTAGGTCCTTGGTCAAGCCCTTTACTTCTCTGCCCCCTAAATCTCCCCATCTAAAGTGAGGGTTAATTAGCATCCACCTTCTGGGATTGGTGCGGAGCTGAACAAGTTAGCACCCAATATGAGGGAGTACTAACTCACTGTGAGTCCATATTGAATTGCTTAGCTCTGACTCATGATAAATGTCACACAACTGTAGATGCCATCACTATGTGTCTTAGTCAGGGTTTCTATTCCTGCACAAACATCATGACCAAGAAGCAAGTTGGGGAGGAAAGGGTTTATTCAGCTTACACTTCCACATTGCTGTTCATCACTGAAGGAAGTCAGGACTGGAACTCAAACAGGTCAGGAAGCAGGAGCTGATGCAGAGGCCATGGAGGGATGTTCCTTACTGGCTTGCTTCCCCTTGGCTTGCTCAGCCTGCTCTCTTCTAGAACCCAAGACTACCAGCCCAGAGATGGTCCCACCCACAAGGGGCCCTTCCCCCTTGATCACTAATTGAGAAAATGCCTTACAGCTGGGTCTCGTGGAGGCACTTCCCAAACTGAAGCTCCTTTCTCTGTGATAACTCCAGCCTGTGTCAAGTTGACACCCAAAACCAGCCAGTACACTATGTCACCACGATCACCACCAACATTACACTAATCAGTATTATGTCATGGCCATCACCATTATCACCACCATATCCCTGCACCCTGCCACCATCATTAGTACCACCACCATCATTGCCATCACTGTAGTGGAATGCTGTCCTTTGAGCCTAGCAGTCATTGCCGTATTCGTCGGAGTGGCTGTGGCCACTTCTGGGAGCTGATTGACATTGTGTTCAGCGGTGCTCCCACACAGAAGGAGGTGGGAGGACTGTTAGACACTCCTCTGAGTTTCCAACCACTTGTTCCCGTGCGTCTGTCTTAGTTGTATTTCCGCCACAGCTTCACGACGTTGTCTTGCGGTCTCAGGAGATGGCAGAGTATACCCATGGAATGTAGTGTAAAGAGGAGGGGCTGGAGAGATGGCTCAGTGGTGAAGAGCACTGGTGGCTCTCCCAAAGGACCTAGGTTCAATTCCCAGCTCACACCTGTCTGTAACTCCATTTCCAGGGGATCTGACGCCTTCACACCAGTGCACATAAGAATGAAAGTCATCCTTGGTGCTTAGTGAGACTTTGACAGTGGTGAGGCTGTTTTGGGATCACCCAAGCTCCTTTAAGTGATTCCTCCCTCTGCTCTACAAGTAGGCCCAATAATCTCATTGACTTGCCAAGTTGAATCTTCTTGTTATGCAGTCTTGCTTTGGAGCCCTTTGTGGGGAAGGGGAGCAGGTGTTCATGTCCTACCCAATAAAAATATGCAGCATGCTGGGATTAAAGTTGTGCATCACTGTTCCCGGAGACTGAATCACCAACCACAGACTGAGCACTGGCTGGGCCTAGGCCCTCTGCACATATGTAGCATACAAAAAGCTTGTCCTTCATGCGGATCCCCCAACGACTGGCGTGGGGGCTTCCCTGAGCCTGTTACCTGCCTGCCTGTGGGTCTTGTACTCCTAAATGGACCACCTTAGCTGGCCTCAGTGGGAGAGGATGCACCTAGTCCCACAGCAACCTGGTGTGCAGGGAGGGGGGCTAGTGAGGGATGACAGGGTGGGGGGGTGGAAGATGGAATGGGGGGAGGACTTGCTTGAGGGGTTACTGGGAGGAGGGGGCTGATATTGGGATGTAAAATGAATAAATAAATTGACTTAAAAATAATCTTAAAAGAGAGTTAATTGGGCCACTTTTTACCTCCTACTAGCCCATACATATATCAGTGGTCCTCAGCCTTCTTAATGCTGCAACCCTTTAATACAGTTCATCACGTTGTGGTGATCCACAACCATAAAATTATTTTCATTGCTACTTCATAAATGTAATTCTCTCCTGTTATGATTTGTAATGTAAATATCTGGTTTGCAGGATATCTGACATGTAACCCCAGTGGAAAGGTCATTGACTCCTCCCCAAAGGGGTTTCGACCCACAGGTTGAGAATCACTGCCCTAGAGACAGCCTCTGGAGCTTTCGTTGACTTTGCTCAGTGTTGAGTTCTGGGGCCTTGTATACAGTAGTTATACAATAAATGCATGCTAGTAGTGCTGGAGCCTCGCCTTGGGGCCTCCTGCCAGCTACTCTGAAAATCTGGCTGTATAGGAACCTCCAGCAGTCGGGCCTCCAGCTGTGGGGACCAGGTGTCCCTGGGCTGCAGCCCCATGGAATGTGAACAGAAGTCTCACTGCATACAGATCTCAGGGCCCAGTTGAGAGACCGCGAGGGACTGCACGGGCTCTAGGATGCACGGCTGAATGTTCTGAAGGAGAAGTACAGATCAGAGCACACTCCTCAAGTGTGCAAAGGACTGGATGGCTGATGGTTCCAGAATGAGAGGTCAGCCTGGGAGTGCAGGTGAGCCCTAATACCGTGCCTGTCTTATAGGGTAGATGGGTAGACTCTGGAGCCTGTGGCTTGCTGGTTAAGAACTGATACAGAAAGACAAAGTGCAGACAAGAGGGGAGGGTGCTCTTTGGGCGTCTCCTACATGACCAATTAACACATAACTGGGCCTGAGTATAAAATGGACAGTGTGTGGGTGCAGAGGCAGAGGAAAGTGCCTGGAGATAGATAGCCAATTAGGGGAACAAAAGCCTCTTTAGCAAGGCCAGACTAGGCACAGAGTCAACCTCAGCGATTAATGTTGAGGGCTTTTAAATGGAGACGTGGGAGGGGTTGCATTGGCTGGAAAGAGAGGGACCCTGTCTCAGAGGGGTGCCAGCACCTCCAGGCCACAGGTCAATCACTTCACCTCCAGGCTCACACCCTACTCCAGGGCTCCCTCCAGAGGGGTGAAATTGAGGCCCAAATGACTCCCGGGAACAGGAAGCCTGGCCTGTGCAGAATTCATAGAATCCAGAGATTCATGCAATGGCATGAGCAGAGGCCAAGGAAGTTTTGTCTGGCTTTCCCTGAGTTGTATCTACTTAATTTTTTCCATCTATTTATTCTGTGGTGTGTGTGTTTCTGTCTTTGCATACGTGCCTGCGCCACATCAGGTCTGCAGAGGTCAGAAGACAAGTTGCAGGACTCAGTTCTCTTCTTCCAAAATAAGGGTCCTAGAGATTTCTACAGAAATCAGGTCCAGACCTTGCTGAACCCTGCAAGCCAGTCTTTTAGTGGGGTTCAGGGAGCAGGCTTTCACTGTGTAGCCCATGATGGTGCTCAGATAAGAGAGCCAGGTTGTAACTCCATATTTGTGAGGCGCAGCAATAAGACAAGGTGCAACCTGATAACCTCTACCTTCATTCCCAGTTAGAATCTGAGCGCTCGGCAGGGGCCGCCACTCAAGCCCTCATCGGCTCTTCATTGGTTCTGTGCGCTATCTCTCCACCCCTTAGGCCTCTGCGGACCAATCAGATTCTCATGACTGACCCGCCTTAGCCGCCCCTCCCCTTACAGGGCGCAGCCGAGGCGCGAGCTGATTGGCCTGCTCGGGAGGGAGGGGTAGATACGTAATGGGAGCAGACCTCGTGTCCAAAGTGGGCGAAACGGTGACCCAGCCCGGAACCAGTGACAGTCCAGTGGGGGAGAGTGCGCTGAAGGGACCTAGTGGAGGGGCTTGCTAGATTCGAACCTGGTACCGCCGGGTAAGTCCAACTGCCCATCCTTACAGACGGAGGAAACGGAAGGTTTGCGGGGTGTCCAGCTGAGGAGGGGCTCCAGTTGGTCTCAGGGTTGATCATCATGGGGGAACTTCAGGCTTCTCCAGAGCTAAGTTTTGTATCAGCCCCAGGAGTGGGCGATTCTCACGCCTATTTCTTCCAAGAAGAAAAGCGACCCAGAGACACACAGCTTAGAAATCTGGGTTCCTGTAGTGGTGTGCAGTAACCACTTGCCCAATTAAGCAGCCTCATCCTCACTCTGTCCACAGGAGGTCACTTACCCCAGCCTAAGACAGGTTTCCTTTACTGAGCTGAGGCCTCCTTCCAGGACCCCCACGATGTCCCTAAATCTCTCTCCAGTCTAGACACCCTCTTCCCTTTTCACATATGCGCCCCACCTCCACTCTTTCATTGTCTCTCTTAGATTGGTTATTCTCTGTCCCAGCTCTCACCCAGGTTCCGTTTTGTCTGCAGATCATATCTAGCTGGCCTGATCTTTTTCTTTCTCTTTTATTCTCTCAGATACTACATCTCGACTGCAGTTTCCCCTCCTTCCCTCCACAACAACCCTCCTCCCCTCCACTGATCTTTCTTTTCGAAAAGGGCATGCCTGCCCTCAGACACCAACCAAACATAGCATATCAAATTGCAGTAAGACTGGGCACCTCCCCTAGTATTAAGGCTGGAGAAGGCCGCTCAGGATGAGGAAAGGGTCCCAAGAGCAGGAAAGAGTCAGAGACAGCCCCTCTCCCACTGTTAGGAGTTCCACTAGAAGACCAAGCTGCACAGCCCAAACACATATGTAGAGGGCCTATATCAGTCCCATGCAGGCTCCCTGGTTGCTGGTTCAGTCCCTGTGAGCCCCTATGAGCCCAGGTTAGTTGATTCTGTGGGTTGTCTTGTTGTCCTTGACCTCTCTGACTCCTGCAATCTCCCCTTCTTTTCTGCAGGACTCCCCAAGTTCTTCCTAATGTTTTGGTTGTGGTTCTCTTCATCTCTTTCCATAAGTTGCTGGATAAAGTGTCTCTGAAGACAGCTGGGCCAAGCACCAATCTATACCATTAGGAATCTCAATTTTTAAAAATATTTATTTATTGCTGCCAGGAGTGTTTGGTTCTATCCTAGGTCTCTGGGCTATCTAGCCTCCCAGGTAGTGGGGTGGGCTCCCTCTGGTGGCTTGGGTCTCAAGCTGGGCCAGTCATTGGTTGGCTACTCCCATCATTTCTGGGCCACCTTTACCCCAACACATCTTGTGGGCAGGACAAGTTGTAGGTCAGAGGTTTTGTGGCTGGGTTGTTATTCTAATCCCTCCACTGGGAGTCTTGTCTGATTACAGGAGATGGCTGGTTCAGGCTCCATATCCCCACCCCCTTGCTAGGAGTCTTAGCTAGGGTCAACCTTCTAGATTGCTGGGAGTTTCCATTACACGAGGCTTCTAGCTTGTTCCTGAGATGCCCCCAGTTCCAGTTGTCTCTCCCAATGCTCTGTCCCTGTGTCCTTCCCCACCTGATCCCTGTTCCTGTCCCTGCCCACCTCCAGTCTCCCCCTTGATATTTTGCCTCCCCTTGAGCCCTCCTTGTTACGTAGCTTCTCTGGGTTTGTGGATTGTAGCATGGTTGTCCTTTACTAATGTCCACCTATAAGTAAGTACATACTATGTTTGTCTTTCTGGACCTGAGTTGCCTCTCTAAGGAAGATATTTTTCTAGTTCCATCCGTGTGTTCAAGATCCATCCATGACCGGGATGTACCATCCCTTGGGTATATGCCCAGGAATGGTATAGTTGGGTATTGAGGTACATTGTGTCTTAGTCAGGGTTTCACTGCTGTGAACAGACACCATGACCAAGGCAACTCTTATAAAGAACAACATTTAATTGGGGCTGGCTTACAGGTTCAGAGGTTCAGTCCATTATCATCAAGGCAGAAGCATGGCAGTATCCAGGCAGGCATGGTGCAGGAGAAGCTGAGAGTTCTACATCTTCATCTGAAGGCTGCTAGCAGGATACTGGCTTCCAGGCAGCTAAGATGGGGGTCTCAAAGCCCCCCCCCCACACACACACAGTGACACACCTACTCCAACAAGGCTACATCTCCTAATAGTGCTACTCCCTGGGCCAAGCATGTACAAACCACCACAGATTGATTCTAAATTTTCCAGGAAAGCACCATATTGATTTCTAAGGTGTTGTACAAGTGTGCACGCTGCAGCAATAGAGGAGTGTTTCCCTTGGTGTGCATCCTTGCCAGCGTGTACTGTCCCTTGATGTTTTTGATCGTAGCTATTCTGAAGGGTGTAAAATGTAATCTCAGGGTTGTTTTGATTTACGTTTGCCTGATGACTAAGGGTATTGAACATTTCTTTAAGTGCTTCTCAGCCATTTGAGATTCCTCTGTTGAGAATTCTGTTTGGATTTGTACTCCATTTTTTAATTGGGTTATTTGGTGTGTTGGTGTCTGTTGAGTTCTTTATACATTTTGGATATTAGCCCTCTATCACATGTGGAGTTGGTGAAGATCTTTTCCCAGTCTGCAGGCTACTGATTTGTCCTATTGCCAGTGCCCTTCGCCTCACAGAAGCTTTCATGAGGCCCCATTTGTCGACTGTTGATCTACACCAGTAGCCATTGGGGTTCTGTTCAGGGAGCTGTCTCCACTGCCAATGTGTGCTAGGGTATTTCCCACTTTCTCTTCTCTTAGATGTAGTGTACCTGGTTTTATATTGAGCAGGACTTGAGTTTTGTGCAGGGTGATAGATATGGATAGATATGGTGATATCTATTTGCATTCTTCAACATGGAGACATTCAATTAGACCTGCACCATTTGTTGAAGATGTTTTCTTTTCGCACTGCATGGTTTTTGGCTTTGTCAAAAATCAAGTTTCGCCGGGCGTGGTGGCGCATGCCTTTAATCCCAGCACTCGGGAGGCAGAGGCAGGCGGATTTCTGAGTTCGAGGCCAGCCTGGTCTACAAAGTGAGTACCAGGACAGCCAGGGCTATACAGAGAAACCCTGTCTCGAAAAACAAAAAACAAAAAACAAACAAAAAAAAAAATCAAGTTTCCATAGGGTTTTGTTTGTTTGTTTGTTTGTTTTGTTTTGTTTTGAGACAGGGTTTCTCTGTGTAGCTCTGGCTGTCCTGGAACTCACTCTGTAGATCAGGCTGGCTTCGAACTTTTTTTTTTTTTAGATTTATTTATTTTTATTATATGTAAGTACACTGTAGCTGTCTTCTGACACACCAGAAGAGGGCATCAGATCTCATTATGGATGGTTGTGAGCCACCATGTGGTTGCTGGGATTTGAACTCAGGACCTTTGGAAGAGCAGTCAGTGCTCTTAACTGCTGAGCCATCTCTCCAGCCCAGGTGTGTGGTTTTAAATGTGGGTCTTCAGTTCCACTCCATTGCTGAAGTTGTCTGTTTTTATGACAACACTGTGGTTTTCATCACTGTTGTTCTGTGGTGCAGCTTGAGATCAGGGAGAGGGATTCCTCCAGAAGTTCTTTTATTGTTTAGGATTGTTTGGGCTCTCCTGGGCTTTTTTGTTTTTCCATATAAAGTTGAGACTTACTCTTTTAAGGTCTGTAAAGAATTGTGTTGGCATTTTGGTGAGGGTTGCATTGATTCTATAGATTGCCTTTGGTAGGATGGCCATTGTTATTGTGTTAATTCTGCCAATCCATCTGCATGGGAGATCTTTCCATCTTCTGATATCTTCTTCAATTTCTTTTTTCAAAGATTTGAAGTTCTTGTCCTATAGATCTTTCACTTGCTTGGTTAGAGCTACACTGAGATATTTTATATTATTTGCGACTATTGTGAAGGCTGTTGTTTCCCCTGATTTCTTTTTCTCTCAGGCCATTTATCATTTGTATAAAGGGGGCTACTGAATTGTTTTTTTATTTTAGTTAAGCTTGTATCCAGCCACCTTGCTGAAGGTGTAGCAAGTGTAGGCGTTCCCTGATAGAATTCTTGGGGTCACTTATGTATACTATCATATCATCTGCAAATAGTGATACTTTGAATTCTTCCTTTCCAATTTGTATCCCCTTGATTCCCTTTAGTTGTCTATTGCTCTACCTAGAACTTAAAGTAATATATTAAGTAGATATGTCAAGAGTGGACAGCCTTGTCCTTATTCCTGATTTTAGTGGAAGAGCTTTGTGTTTTTCTCAACCTAATTTGATGTTGGCTATACTTGCTGTAAACTACTGTTATTTGTTTAGGTATGTGCCTTGTATCTCTAATCTCTCCAAGTCTTTTATCATGAATTGAGGTCTCCTACTATTAATGTGTGGGGTTCGATGTGTGATTTAAGCTTCAGTAATTTTTTTATTATTATTTTTTTTTTACAGATGAAGGTGCTCGTTTAGGGCATAGATGTCCAGAATCGAGTTATCATATTGGTGGGTTTTTCCGTTTGATGAGTATGAAATGTCTTTCACCATTTCTTTTGATTACTTTTGGTTTGTAATCTATTTTGTTAAATATTAGAATCATTACACCAGCCTGTTTCTTGTCTCCATTTGATTGGAAACAACTTTTTTTCAACCCGTGACTGTGAGGTGATGACTATGTTTGTTCCTGAGATGTGTTCTATATTCAGAAGGAGGCAGGCAGGTCCGTTTCATCTCTTCTGTTGTCTGTGTCTTTTTACTGGGGAATTAAGTCTATTGATATTGAGAGATTAGTGACTAGTGATTGTTCATTTTATTATTGGTTGTGGTTGTGATGGTGGTGGTGGTGGTGGTGATGGTGGTGGTGGTGGTGGTAATGGTGGTGGTGGTGGTGGTGGTGGTGATGGTGGTGGTGGTGGTGGTGGTGATGGTGGTGGTGGTGGTGGTGGTGGTGATGTTGGTGATGGTGGTGGTGATGGTGGTGATGGTGGTGGTGGTGGTGGTGGTGGTGGTGATGGTGGTGGTGATGGTGGTGGTGATGGTGATGGTGGTGGTGGTGATGGTGGTGGTGGTGGTGGTGATGTTGGTGATGGTGGTGGTGATGGTGGTGATGGTGGTGGTGGTGGTGGTGGTGGTGATGGTGGTGGTGATGGTGGTGGTGATGGTGATGGTGGTGGTGGTGGTGATGGTGGTGATGGTGGTGATGATGGTGATGGTGGTGGTGGTGGTGGTGATGGTGGTGGTGGTGATGGTGGTGATGGTGGTGGTGATGGTGGTGGTGGTGATGGTGGTGGTGGTGGTGATGGTGGTGGTGATGGTGGTGTGTGTGTGTTTCCTTTCTTTAGTTTTGCTACTGAGAAATTATTTCCTGTGCTTCTTAACGTTCTTCAGTTGGAGTTTTTTTCTAGTATCTTCTGTAGGGCTGCATGTGTGGATAGATATTGTTTATTTTTGGCTTTGTTGTGGAAGATCTTGTTTTCTCCATGTATAGTGATTGAAAGTTTTGCTGTGTGTAGTAGTATGGGCTGGCATCTGTGGTCTCTTGGGGTCAAGGCCCTTCTGGCTCTTAGAGTCTACCTTTCTATGCTACTTGGCCTTTATCCCTTGGAGCTTTCAATGTTCTTTCTTAGTTCTGTACATGTAGTGTTTTGATTATTATGTGATGGGGGACTTACTTTTCTGGTCCAATCTCTTTAGTCTTCTGTAATTCTGTAAGCTTCTTGTGCTTTTATGGGCATCTTTTTCTTTTCTTTTCTTTTCTTTTCTTTTTTTTTTTTTTTTTTTTTTGGTTTTTCAAGACAGGGTTTCTCTGTATAGCCCTGGCTGTCCTGGAACTCACTTTGTAGACCAGGCTGGCCTCGAACTCAGAAATCCGCCTGCCTCGGCCTCCCGAGTGCTGGGATTAAAGACATGCACCACCACGCCCAGCTGGGCATCTTTTTCTTTAGGTTGGGATTTTTCCCTATGGTTTTGTTGAAACTATTTTCTGTTCCTATTCTTAGGTTTGGCCTTTTCATATTGTCTCAGGTTTCCTTGATATTTGGTTTTTGTTTGTTTGGGTTTTTTGGTTTTTGGGTTTTTTTTGTTTTTTTGTTTTGTTTTGTTTTGTTTTTTGAGACAGGGTTTCTCTGTGTAGCCCTGGCTGTCCTGGAACCCACTCTGTAGACCAGGCTGGCCTCGAACTCAGAAATCCTCCTGCCTCTGCCTCCCAAGTGCTGGGATTAAAGGCGTGCGCCACCACCACCCGGCTTGCTGTTTCCTTTCTGATCTTCAGGCTGGAGTGGCTTGTGGTTCTGGTGGCCTGCAAGTCCTCAGGTCTCGGCTGGTATTTTGGTGGCCGGAGTGACCTCTGCGGTTCTGAGAGGTAGCATGGCCTCTAGTAGAGCAGTGCTGATCTGAAGAAAGGAAAGAAAGAAAGAAAGAAAGAAAGAAAGAAAGAAAGAAAGAAAGAAAGAAAGAAAGAAAGAAAGAAAGAAAGAGAGAGAGAGAGAGAAAGAGAGAGAGAGAGAGAGAGAGAGAAAGAAAGAAAGAAAGAAAGAAAGAGAGAAAGAAAGAGAGAAAGAAAGAAAGAAAGAAAGAAAGAAAGAAAGAAAGAAAGAAAGAGAAAGGGGGGAAGGAGGGAGAGAGGAAGAAAGGAAGAGAGAGAGAGAGAGAGAGAGAGAGAGAGAGAGAGAGAGGAACGCTGCTGCAAAATTAGAGTAACTGTGCAGGATGTGGTAGTCCGTGGTTGTTTCTCAGGACTCAGGAGACTGAGCCAAGCATTGGAGGCCTGCCAGACTCACATAGTGAGACTTTGTATTTAAAATAAATAAATAGCACCAGGTGGTGGCACATACCTTTAATCCCAGCACTTGGGAGGCAGAGGCAGGCAGATTTCTGAGGTCAAGGCCAGCCTGGTCTACAAAATGAGTTCCAGGACAGCCAGGGCTACCCAGAGAAACCCTGTCTCAAAAACAAACAAACAAACACTATTCCACAAAGCCAGGCAGTGCTGGCGCACACCTTTAAGTTGCTGTCCTCTACTGCTGTCCACATTACTACCACTGCCACCTTTACAGATAGAATACATTACCTAAGGCTGGGAGATCGCTCAGGAGGGAACGTGCCTGCACACAAGTGTGAGGAAGTTGGAATTCCCAGTACTCATGCCAGAAGCCTGTAGCAGTCAGTATGTTTCTATGCGTGCTTTGTGCAGCACCAGGCTTGGCAAGAAAATGTATTTCTTACGATAGACGCATTGATGGGTTGGAGGGTGGGATTGGGAGGTCAGGTGAGAGTGGGTCTGATGGAATCCAGGCTGGCCTTAAACTCAATATGTAACTGACGACAATTCATGTCTTCCCATCTCTGCCTCCATCTCCATAGTGCCAGGATGAAAGCATGTACCACCATGCCCAGTTTGTACAGGTTTGGGGACTGAGTCCAGGGTTTTGTGTATGATAGGCCAGCACTCCATCAAGTGAGCTACATCGCCCTCCCCAACTGTTGTTTTTAAACATGCTTGACCCATAAAGGAGTGATCCTGTTGGAGGTGTGGCCTTGATGGAGGAAGTGTGTCACTGTGGGGGTGGGCTTTGAGACCCTCCTCCTCACTGCCTGGAACACAGTCTTCTCCTGGTGGCCTTTGGAAAAATATGTAGAACTCTCAGCTCCTCCTCCAGCACCACGCCTGTCTGGCTGCTGCCATGCTTCCCGACATGATAATAATGGACTGAATCTCTGAACCTGTAAGCCAGCCCCAGTGAAATATTGTCCTTTATAAGAGTTGCCTTGGTCATGGTGTCTCTTCACAGTGATAACACCCTAACTAAGACAGTCTCTCTATGAAGCTCTATGGAGCTGATTGCCCTAGAACTTGCTACATAGAACAGGCTAATATTGAACTCAGTGAGATCTGCCTGTCTCTACTTTCTGAGTGCTGGGATCAAAGGCCTGTGCCACTGTGCCTGGCCTGAGTTTTGGTAATAATAAATATTGGTGTCCTTACAACTTAGCTTTTAAAAAAGTCTGTTGCTTACCACCACCTCCCTAGTGTTCCCTCTGTTGTGTGTGCACCTCCCTCAGTGTTCCCCCTGTTGGATGTGCACCTCCCTAGTGTCCCCTTTGTTGGGTATGCACCTCCCTCAGTGTCCCCTCTGTTGGGTGTGCACCTCCCTAGTGTCCCCTTTGTTGGGTATGCACCTCCCTCAGTGTCCCCTCTGTTGGGTGTGCACCTCTTTCATTGTCTCCCCCTCCTTAAGTGCCTGCGTCTCCATATCCCTCTGAATGAATCAATGGTGAATGAGCACAAACAAGTCCACACACACAGTGGGAAAGGCCAGCAGGAGCCCTGAGTCGTGCAGCAGTCTGAGGACTCTGCAACAGCACAGCCTCCTAAGAACACTAGCTGACACATGCCACTGTCTGTGAAGCCTCAGATCCTGTGGGTGGACAGACTCCATTCAGGGGAAGTGAGGACAAACGTCCTGGCCCCTTTGGAACACAGGTTTTCCTCTTGCAAAAGTGTTACTGGGCAGGTGTCTTCACTAGCCTGTGTGGGGAGATGGCTCATTCAGTGAAGTACGTGTCATAGATGCGTGAACACTGCATAGAAAGTCAGTGTATGTTCAGATTCCCAGTGCTGATGTAAAAGCTGGGCATGGTTGTATGTGCTTTGTGACCTCAGCCATGGTGTGCGGAGTGACGCTGGTTTAGTGAGGACCTTGCCCAAGGTAATAAGGTGGAGAGCAAGAGAAAAAGATACTGGCCATCCTCCTGTGACTACACATGCATGCACATGTGCCCATGAGTGCATGTGTACACAGGAGCAAGGACACACACACACACACACACACAAATTAAAAAATAAATGGCCAAAACAAGCAAAGCCACAGATACAGACAGCCAGGGGATAGGGAGGAAGGGATTTAAGGTGACTGTTAATGGATGCAGGGTTTCTACTTGCCGTGGTGAAAACGCTCTGTTCCGAGGTTAACAATGTTACACACATGATGTGGTACACACATGAATATGCCCTCTGCACATTTAAACTTTATTTTATTTTAACATTGTTTTATTGATTTCCTATTTTCAACATCTTTCTCTTAAAAAATTTAATTATTTTATGTGTATGGGTATTTTACCCTCATGTATATCAGTGGACCACATCATTGCCTGGCATTTCAGAGGCCAGAAGAGGTCACCGAGTGCCCTGGTACTAAAGTTACAGATGGTTGTGAGCTGCCGGGAGGTTGCTGGGAATCATACCCAGGTCCTCTGCAAGAGCAGCCAGTGCTTGTAACTGCTGAGCCATCTCTCCAGCTCCTTCATTGGCTTTTAAAGACAAGGTCTTATTCCATATTCCTGGTAGACTTGGAACTCTCTTTTTAGCCACAGGCTGGCCTTGAACACTCAGTGATCCCCCTGGCTCAGCCTCCTGAGTGTGGAAGTTACAGTCATGGCCTTTGTTATGGGCCCTTTTCCTGAATATAGTCCTTTTGGGGTTCACCAGCGTTGTAACGCCTACTAGGTTTTCCTTAGTTTCTATAACTGGGTAATCTGCCATGTGTGAGAATCTTCCCAAGTCCCAGAAGGCAACAGTGGTTTTATCCATGGTGTCTTAGTTAAGGTTTCCATTGCTGTAAAGAGACACCATGACCGAGGCAAGTCTTATAAAGGACATTTAATTAGGGCTGGCTTACAGGTTCAGAGGTTCAGTCCATTATCATCAAGGTGAGAAACAAGGCAGCATCCAGGCAGGCAAGAAGCAGGAGGAGCTGAGAGTTCTGCATCTTGATCAGAAGGCCTCCAGAAGACTTTACTTCCAGGCAGCCAGGAGGAAGGTCTCAAAGCCCACCTCCACAGTGACACACTTCCTCCAATAAGGCCACACCTACTCCAACAGGGCTGTATTCCCAATTGTGACACTCCCTATAGGCCAAGCATTCAAACACATGAATCTATGGGGGCCAAGCCCATTCACACCACCACCACACAGTTGAGCAGGGAGGTAGACTTCCTACATGTGGATAAACAAGGAGGCAGGCTAGCTGATCTCAGTAGGAGCAGTCTCTGTAGAGGGCAGTCTGCAGGCCACAAACACCAGGGGTAGGGAGAAAGCTTTGGTGGACGTTTCCTGCACACATTGTCAATATTCATGCTCAGATTTGGTGAAGGCTTTGCCCATTTCAGCATTCATTGTTCTGAGGGTTTGGCTCTTGACGTGGCCGTGCTGTGTCAAAACCACACATTTACTAAGCACTTCTCGGAATCTCTGGAGTCCTCACCTGACCCTGCCCACTGTCCCTCTGTCCAGCCCTAGGAAATGGCAGCAGCCAGGGCTAGCCTGGGCCGGATCCTCCCAGAGTCCTCCATCCTGTTCCTGTGTGACTTACAGGAGAAGTTTCGTCCTAGCATAGCCTACTTCCCACAGATCGTGTCAGTGGCTGCTCGGATGCTTAAGGTATGTAGCGCCCTCTTCTTTTCAAGACCCAGGGGTCCAAGCCCAAGCCCTCTCCCCTCAGACCACAGGAATCCAGTCCCCAGCCCTCATCCCTGAGATCCAGCCTTTTGTCTCTTTCCCCACGTAGGTGGCCCGGCTGCTAGATGTCCCCATTGTGCTGACAGAGCAGTACCCAGAAGGCCTGGGCCCCACAGTTCCTGAGCTGGGCGCTCAGGGCATTCGGCCAGTGAGTAAGACGTGCTTCAGTATGGTACCCGCCTTACAGAAGGAGCTAGATGGCAGGTCCCAGCTTCAGTCTGTGCTACTCTGTGGCATCGAGACCCAAGCCTGCATCTTGGTGAGACCCTCCTTGCCTGTCCCCTCGATTCCCCATCCTCACCTCCTGGCCCTCCCTCCTGCTCTGGGGCCCTGGCTGAGCCTTCCTCATCCTCATTCCCAGTAGTACCCAGTTCTGACTTGGACTCCCCAATCCCTCACTGGGAGCCCTGTTTGTGCTCTGGGGCTGGACCTGATCTCTCTGCCCTTAGAACACGGCTCTGGACCTACTTCACCGGGGACTGCAGGTTCATGTAGTGGTGGACGCCTGTTCTTCTCGAAGGTGAGAGGGTCTCTGTGGGGATGGCGCCTGCCATGTGTGTCGTCGGGTGCACCACAGCGTGCACACCCGTCCTCTCTCCCTCTCTCCTGCAGCCAGGTTGACCGGCTGGTGGCACTGGCCCGGATGAGACAGAGTGGAGCTTTCCTCGCCACCAGCGAATCGCTCATTCTGCAGCTTGTGAGGGATGCCTCCCACCCCCAGTTCAAGAAGGTACTGGGCCCTTTGGGCTTCTGTGAATAGAAGAAATACCCCTCCTTTTGATATAGGGTTTCCTGTGTGCCAGGCTAGCCTTGGACACACTGTGTAGTCAAGGGTGAGTTTAAACTTCTGCTCTTCCTGCCTCTGCCTCCCTGGTGATTTCAGGCACTCACCACTACACCCAGCTGGCTTCTTGTTGTTTTTGTTGGTTTGGTTTGGTTCTTTTGAGACAGGGTGTCTCTGGATGTCCTGGAACTGGTTCTGTAGATCAAGCTGGTCTCCAGCTCAGATCCACCCGTCTCTGCCTCCCAAGCATACCAACACTACCCAGGGTGGTTTCTTCATTTATTTTATTCACACTGTAGCATGTGTGTGCATGCGTGCATGCGTGTGTGTCTTTGTGTGTGTGTGTGTTTGTGTGTTTATGTGCACAAGCTCACTTGAAGGAGTCACCCACATGGGTTCCCAGGACAGAACACAGGTCTTCCCTGAAGACAAATCTGTGCTCGCTGAGCCATGTTGTTGGCCCTGGCCTTTTTGTTTTGTTGTTGTTGTTGGTTTTTTTTTTTTTTTTTTTTTTGCTTTTTGTTTGTTTGTTTTTTTTCCTCTTTGAGACAGTCTTACTCTGTAGCTCAGGCTGGCCTCAAACTCATGGCAATTCTCCTGCCTCAGCCTTCTGAAAACTGGGATGACAAATATGCACCATCATGCTTTACTGAGGAATAAAACTTCTGTAGGCTTCTGAAACATCCAGGGGCCAGGCAGGCTGAAACAACAGCGTTACATTAGGCAGAATGGAGCAGTGTGACCAGCCGGAAGGCCCCTTCAGGATCCTGAAAGCAGTAGTGGGCCTTCACCAGTGTCATGGACCACCCCAGTCAGGTATGGGGGTCCCTGGAATGAGGGTCCTTGAAGCTAGGTGGGTAAGGATTCGGCGGTGACAAACAGAAACAAACACAGAGGCAGTTTGAATCTGAGTGTATTCTGCAGCTCTCAAGCAGGGGATTTTATACATTAAAAAACCAAACAGTACATCTCTTAGGAACTGTATCCAGTGAAACAATCACAGATACCAACAAAATCATTTGGCACAGTAAAACACAAACATCATCCAAGTATTACAACTCTGAAACTATGTATTCAGTGAATCACAAACAGAACAGGTAACATCATTATAAATCATCAAGGGCTGGAGAGATGGCTCAGTGGCTAAGAGCACCTGACTGCTCTTCCAAAGGTCTGGAGTTCAAATCCCAGGAACCACATAGTGGCTCACAACCATCCGTAACGAGATCTGACTCCCTTTTCTGGAGTGTCTGAAGACAGCTACAATGCACTTACATATAATAAATAAATAAATCTTAAAAGAAAAAAAAATCATCAAAATATAATAATTCTAAAAGGATGTATTCAGTGGGGGCTGTCATCCAAGGCTAGTGACATATTTCCAGGAGCAGGTTAATAAATCTTTTATGGTCAGTGCTCTTAACCGCTGAACTAACTCTCCAGCCCCATGATCAATTATTATTTAACATCTAATGCCTGATTTTTTTATAATCTTCAATGTATAAATTTCAGCTATTTTAATTCTTTCTAATTAAGGCTTTCTTTACCATGTACCAAAATCCACCTTCGATGACACACAAGTGTAGCCATATGAAATTTTATTGTTGGGAAAATTTTTATCATAATAGTTTTGTAAATGATTTAGAAAGTAAAGCGTTGGTTTCCCTGGGGATAAGGTCATGTTAGTGGCCCCATCTCTAGGGATGGTTTCTTACCCATTATTCTTATTTAAGATCTTGGCCTAGGCTACCAGGAACATTTAAATAAGAAAAGGAATAAGAGGGGGCTGGAGAGATGGCTGGAGAAATGGCTAAGCAGTTAAGAGTACCTACTGCTCTTCACAGAGGTCCTGAGTTCAACTCCCAGAAACCACATGGTGGCTCATAACCATCTGTAATGGGATCTGATGCCCTCTTCTGGTGTGTCTGAAGACAGCTACAGTGTACTCATATACATTAAATAAATAAATAAATAAATCTAAAAAAGAAAAGGAAAGAAAAGAAAAGGAATAAGAGAAAACAAAACAGATAGATTGCCATGAGAACCACAGCTCAATAATTTTTCTCCAGTGAAGAGTTCCACAACTGGTTCTAGGAGGCCTCCCCCTTTTGAGGTCAATGGCCTCAGCCTGTGGAACTTGTCACACAGATCCTACTGGAGATGGTGTGGCAGCCAGAGTGGAGGCCGTGGACATACACACTTTGGATTTCTGGAGATTAACCAATGGCTAATGTGCTTCATTACTCCTGTCCAAGAGGGAGTTGTTGTAAATGAGTCAAGGGTTTTGGGCACAGTTTGGCCCTGTGCAGGAGCTGAGGGCCTAATGGAATGATGGGGAAGATAAGATTAATGAAGAAGAGGAAGAGACCCCAAGAGAGAGCTGTCCACCACTAATGGTCCAGGGCAACAGAGCAGACCAAGATGGCGGGCAATTAGCTCAACCAGGCAGGTACTTCAAGAAGTAGATTAAAACGCCATTTTTCTTTTCTTCCATTTTTGTGGGCCTGTGTGCAGAGTGGGTGTACGTGAACATTTGCATGCATGTGGTGAGATGTGTATGCGTGACGAGGCGTGAGGTTCACGTCTGGAACCTTCCTTGACCGCTCTTCTGCCGTATACATACAGGCAAGGCCTGACTGTCGAACCTGGAGCCTGAGGATGTGGGTAGCTTCTCACTAGCCAGCTTGCTCTGGGATTTAGAGGCTGGCATTACAGCAGGCCCTGCCCAGCGAGCGTTTATGTGGGTTCTGGGCATCAGAACTTGAGTCTTAACACTTGCACACATGTCTCATTCACTGAATCTTATCCCCAGTCCATTCCCAGGGGATCCCCCACTTTTTAGGACAGGGGCTTTTACTATATAACCATGGCTGCTCTGAAACTCTAATTGTAGATCAGGCTGGCTTCAACATCAGAGCTATTGCTTGCTTCTGCCTCCTAAGCTCTACGTTGAAGGTATGCCCCTCCATGTCTAGCCTCAGGATACATTAAAACTGTTTCTAGTTTACTTTATGTATGTGGAGGCTTTGCCTGTATATGTGTTTTGCAAATCATGTGTGCAGTGCCCAAGGAGTCCAGAGCACGGCCCTGGATCCTTTGGGACTGGAGTTAGAGTTGCAGGCAGCCATGTGGGAGGTGGGAACTGAACCCAGACCTTCTGCAAGAACGGAAGATGCTCTGAACGGCCAAGCCGGCTCTCCAGCCTCCGGGAGAACGTTTTAGCAGAGTGATTGGCTTGGGGCGAGAGGCTGCCAGGAGGATGAGAGACGTGAGGCTTCTTAACTTCTTGACCTCTCTCCACAGATTCAGAAGATCATTAAGGAGCCGGTCCCAGACAGCGGGCTGCTGGGCCTCTTCCAAGGCCAGAACCCCCTCACCTCTTGCTGAACTCCAGGCCATGACTGAGACAAGACTTACTCTGTCATCGGTGGGAGCATCTGCCCTACGGGAGAGGAGGGGTGAACTGCTGGTCCTGAAAAGCAAATGAGACTCCTGAGTGCTAGAAGGGGTGGGGGCGGGGGTTGACTGAAGAGAGGTCTACCTCATAAGCAAAGGGCAAAAAAGTGTCACAGACTGGGACCCATATTCTGAGTAAACATTGATGTTGCTGTGAACTGAAACACTATTGCGTTTGTGGGGTGTCCCAGGGGCTACTGGGGGTGTGCAGGTGAGAGAAGGAGATGGGTCTTTGGAGGTTGAGGAGAGGGGGGTGCCTCTTCCCACCTCCAGGCTGGGCCAACAGAGGCCACATCTGCATGACAGGCAGTGTGTGCGTCTTGAAGAGTTTCTGGCTGTCCCCTTGTCTTAGGGTTTCGGCTGCTGAGACAAAGCACGATGATGAAAAAGCAGGTTGGGGAGGAAAGGGTTTACTTGGCATACACTTACCAGATCATAGCTGGAACCAGAAGCAGGAGCTGATGCAGAGGTCACGGAAGTGTGCTATTTACTGCCTTGCGTCCCATGGTTTGCTCAGCCTGCTTTCTTATAGAGTCCAGAACTGCCTGGCAACCCCACAATGGGCTATGACCTTCCACACTGATCACTAACTGAGAAATGCTTTATAGCTGGATCTCATGCAGACGGTCCCTCACCTGAGGCTGTTTTCTCTCGGATGAGTCTAGCTTGTGTCCAATTGACACACAAAACCAGCCATACACCCCATCTCAGATAGTACAACCCCGCTGGCCCCTCTCCACGAGGCAGGCCCTCACATCCAAGTTGTGCAGGTTTGCACCGAGGTGCCAGAGAAGGGCCTGGAAGACCAGACAGTGTGGCAGGGACAGGTTTCCCTCATGAAGCCCTTGCACGGGCGGTCCATAAAGCTATGGAGAGGAAGCTTAGGGTGAAGTGGAGTCACCCGGGTGTCGGAGATGCCATTGAAGAGACAGATGCACTTCTCAGGAGAAAGTCTTCCAAGTGAGTTTGCCTTTTTATACCGGTCACCACTCTCAGCAGGTAAAATAAGGGTGCCTGGAACACAAGCACCGTGGAACTGGGACAGCCCTTCTGTTAACTGAGATGGTGCCTAAGTGATTACCTGGGGGATAGCATATACAGTGTGGATACACTAGACACAGGATTTGTTTTCTTTCCTTTTTTTTTCCTTAAGATTTATTTTTTTATTATTTATATGAGTACACTGCAGCTATCTTCACACATACACCAGAAGAGAGCATCAGATCCAATTACAAATGGTTGTGAACCACCATGTGGTTGCTGGGATTTGAACTCTGGACCTTCGGAAGAGCAATCAGTGCTCTTAACCACTGAGCCATCTCTCTAGCCCCCAGGATTTGTTTTCTAACAGCATAATATTTGCCAGTGGATGGCATACTGTTCCATACTGTTCAGAACAGAATGTAAATTAAGACGAATGCTTTATTTCTGGAATCTTCTGTGCGGTATTTGAAGACCAACACCAATTGAACTAAAACTAGAGAGACTGTGGATTACATGAGGGAGGGCGGGAGAGAGGGAGGGAGGGAGGGAGGGAGGGAGGGAGGGAATCACTGCATTTCCTGGGACATCTCAGATTCCAAGTCCAAGTTCTTTGTAATCGCTTTCTGGAGAGAGCGCGAGCTGATTCGGTGGACGGCCCTTGTCTATCCATTGATGTCTTTGTAGGATGATGAGTCAGCTGACTGAAGGAGAAGCACTCGATCCTCCTCCTCATGTCTCCCAGCCCCCGGGAACCTGATACAGGAAACACAGCCCAGCATAGATCTTATCTCAAGCCTCTTAGGACTGGGTCTGCAGGTCAGAAATGCTGGCCTTGAAAACCAAAGACCACCTCGGATTTCATGGATGTGTGACACCCTCAAAGAGGGTGTTCTCATTGAGGCAACCCCTCCCCCACCTCCATATCACTGTATTTCGGGGCCCCCAATGCCTCTCCTGAGCTGGCATTTTCTCATTTGCTTGTTTGTGGAGATCTTCCTCCCCAGGTCTTCCAGGTATAATCTTGCTGGCTGCTACACTCCCAGACTCTACACATAAGTGCATCATGGGAACTCAGGACAGGGAAAGGGAGACTGCTCTATGACTTTCAGCCCTCAAACCATAAAGCCAGCACCCAGCCGGCGTGATTTAGAGACACCGGAGCCCCCTGGTGGAGCATTCTCAAACCACAAGCTTGTGCGCAGGTCCTGCCTGGCTTGCTAACCAGCGGCTGGGGCTGGGCTGGCTCTCCTAGCCACTGGCAGTAGCCACCGCTTGCCAGCTCTGAGTCTGAGAGGCCTGGAGCCCAACCCCTGCAGCTCCTTACTGAGGAATCCCAGGTCTCCCTCTGGATCTGAGAGCTGGAGAAGGACGGGGCAGCACTCCCACCCCACCCCAAGGACACAGGACACAAGTACACATAGGAAGGTGAGACCTGCCCTGGTCAGGATAGACAGACTAGAGCATTTTGGGGAAATCCTAAGAGAGGGGAGGGAGGCATATCACAGGCCCACAATCCCAGCACTGTCTAAAAAGAAAACAAACAAAAAACCTAATAACCTACCATAAAAACTAGGTTTTTCTCCAATTCACACCTCTTACAAACTCAGAACTCTCCAGCTACATCGACCTGTCTTAGTGGCCTCAGAGTCCCACCTCAGGGTCTTGGCTGTGCAGTTCCTGCCCCAGGATCCATGCCTTCCTACAGCCTGATTCTGCTTAGCGTTCCCCACCTTCTCTGATCATGCAATGTCCAATAGTCCTCTCTCTCGGTCAGCCACATATTTTGTGTCCTAATGCTCATTCCAATCAAAAACTGGAAATTGATCTTGCTGTCTGAAGCTCTCTGCAGGTTCGTGTGCTTGATGTACCCACAGAGACCGGGATCTTGTCTGCAGAGTCTTGACACCAAGGCCTGGGCCTGATCCATAGCAATGCTCTGTGGAATTGAGAAACTGTCGAGACAGAGCAGACGCCAAGCAAAGAACAGGTGTGTGTGTGTGTGTGTGTGTGTGAGAGAGAGAGAGAGAGAGGGAGAGAGAGGGTGGGGTGGGGGACCCATCCACTGGGAAGGAAGAAGGGAAAAGGAAAATGAATGGCCAGAGATCCTCCCAGAGTTCTCCATCCTGTTCCTATGTGATATGCAGGAGATATGCAGGGGTTAGTCTCAAAGTGGAGAGAGATGGCCGTGGGTCTGGGAGCTCTGGATTGTGGTTCACAGTGGGAGCCTGGGCTTGGTTTATTTTACACATGTATAGGGTTCTGGGCATGGAATCCTGGCTTCTTGCATGTTAGCCAGGCACTCTACCAACTGCGCAATATTCTTACATCTGTCAGGAGCAGGGAGGTTGGCTGGGCCTGAGACGGATTTGGCCTGTGTTGATTGGGTTTCAAAGGGTTCCCCAGCTGTCCAGGATTCCCTGAGGATCACAGGCATAAGGTGCCTCCCAACTGTCTACCCAACCACAGCCTAGAGCTGCAGGCTCCAAGATGCCCCCTTGGGCATTCTGGGGAGGGAGCAGAAGATTGGAGAACCTTGGAGCCTGTATTGGGGTTGGCTGTCCCTGGTCTCCTGGGCCCAGAGCATGAGAGATGAAATCGGATGCCACCTGGGGGTTACCAGCAGCGAGAGTCTGGCAGAAGCTGTCAGGAGTCACCAAGGGGCGGTTAGGAGTGAGCAGAATGTCATCAAAGAGATCAAGGGTTGAGGTGTCTAGGGCAACTGGGCTCAGGCTGGGGCTGCCGTGGGGCGCTTCCATGGGAGCCTCTGCACACGCCACCCCCAGGAAGGGGGACGGAGGCGGCGGAGGTGGCCTTCGGAACGGTGGTCTCTGGGCAGGGGCTTTTTGAGACAGGATGGTCAGAGCCAGGTGCTGGGTGGCGGCTTCAATCTTGGCAAACTCCCTGGAGAGGGAGGGGGAGGAGCGAGGGAGGGAGGAGAGGAGGAGAGATTCAGTTGTATTCAGTTGTACGCCTACAAAGACCCTCTTCTTAGCTCCGCCCTCCCGGCTCTCCCTTCCCTGCCCTGTGCTTCATCTGGAGAAGAGTCTCTTCTTTTCAGGCCCATTCCCCCAACCCCCATTACCCGTTATTTTCCTGGCCCCGCCTTCATTTCCTTGAGTCTGACAGGTTAATACGTCTTCCCTGGGAAGTTCTGATTGCTGTAGGGTTGTGCACCGCACAAGGAAGTTCCTTTAGCCCAATCCTGGGCACGTCTTGACAGTGAAGATTTATCATAACCCTATTCCAGTATATGAAAATTTAATGTCTCGGGGAAAGAGAGCCTTTCCAATCAATAATCGCAAACGGGAGCCGTGGGCCAGCGGTGCACCGCCGTATTGTTAAGCGAGCTTTCTTCAATTCTGCCCACGCCCACCTGTCTCTTGCCAGAAGCTCCAACACTCCTCGCACTCCCACCTCCCTAGCGGTCACGTGGATGGATTTCACAAACAGCTGGGGCTGAATTGTGTTTCCCCGAATTCTTTTATTTCTAAAAATTAATTTTTGTTATTATCTTAAATAACTTTTTTACATTTATTTGTGTGTGTGTGTATGCTCCCTCTACCTCCTCCCTCCCCCTCTCTCCACACCACACGTGAAAGTTAGAGGACAGCTTTATGTGAGTTTCTGGGGGTTTTTGTTTGTTTTTTTAATGTCTATGTATTTGTGTGAGTGTATCTGGGTGACTGTGGAGGCCAGGGGAGGGATATAGACAGTTGTGAGCCACAGGGCATGTGTGCTGAGAACTGATTTCTGGCTCGCTGGAAGAGCAGCAAGTTAACTACTGCTATCTCTTCAGCCCTGTTCCTGGAACTTTACTCAGTAAGTCAGGCTTGGTTGCAAGTACCTTTACCTGCTGAGCCATCTAGCTGTCCCATAGCTGCTAATCTGTATATATGTATATTTCTGTGGGAGTGAGCGTGTGTCGAGACCAGGAAACTTGAAAAGGCACAAGGCGGGACCAATGAAGCTCCAAGGGCAGAAGATGCAGATGGAGGGGGTAGTAGAACGCCTGTGATGCAGAGGGGGAAGAGGAAGACTATGGGCGGAAGGGTACAAGTGAGGGTAGCGCAGGGAGACAAAGGTGGGTGGGATCTACGTGTGTAGATTGGGTTGATCCCACCCACCTTGGGTTGATCCGAGAATTTCTGGACCTGCCAGTGGTTAAATAATGACGCAGACACTTATTAATATCTACAAGAACTTAGGCCTTTAGCTTGGGCTACCTCCCAGCTAGCTCATCTAATTTAATCTTAGCCCACCACCCGTGTGGCTAGTTCTCTCTGCCTGGAAGTTCCGCCCCCGCTTCAACTATTGCCGTCAGCACTTTACTAAACCAATCAACAGGCCAGGGAGAGAAGGATGTTGACAAAATACGGAGGCAGGTAATGATCCAGATTAACAGTACCCAAATCCAGCCAGCACTCAGCTCTCTGATGGTACAGCAGTCAACGTCAAACTGCACACAGGGTATCCCAACTGTGTGTGAAAATGCCAGAGGTGGGGCTGGAGAGATGGCTCAGTGGTTAACAGCACAGGCTGCTCTTGCAGAGGGCCCAGATTCCATTCACAGCAAGCACTGGGAGGTTTACAAGCATCTGTAGCTCCAGTGCCAATGGACCTGACGCCCTCTTCTGGTCTCTGGGGGCACTGCACCCATGTGGTGCACAGACCCACATACAGACAGGCAAAAACATTCACATAAAATAAATAAATCTTTTTTTTTTTTTTTTTTTTTTTTTTTTGGTTTTTCGAGACAGGGTTTCTCTGTATAGCCCTGGCTGTCCTGGAACTCACTCTGTAGACCAGGCTGGCATCGAACTCAGAAATCCGCCTGCCTTTTAGAAAAGGTAAGAAAATCCCATAAGGACAGCGGGGCATGGTGGCGCACGCCTTTAATCCCAGCACTCGGGAGGCAGAGGCAGGCAGATCTCTGAGTTCGAGGCCAGCCTGGCCTACAGAGTGAGTTCCAGGACAGCCAGGGCTACATAGAGAAACCCTGTCTCATAAAACAAAAACAAAAAACACAAAAAAACAAACAAACAAACAAACAAAAAACCAAAAAGAAAAGAAAAGAAAGGGAGAAAGAAAATCCCATAAGGAAACCAGGTACTTTGTATACTAATTTCTGAAATTGAAATTTTAAAGCCTGGGAAAAGCCAAACCTGTGATTAAGTCTACACATAATCGACTAGAATGCAGGAGAATTAGAGGCAAGTCTTCTCAGGCTAGCTTTATTTCCCTTAATGGCCGTTCATGGCCGGTGCAACAGCACACAGCTGTAGTCCCAGCACTTGAAAATGGAGTTCAATGCCATCCTTGGCCACATACTGGATTTGAAAACAGCCTGGAGATCCCATGTTAGTAAAGTAAAGATTCCAGAGACAGAACAGGAAATAGAGGGAGGGAGACAGACAGACAGAGAGAGAGAGAGAGAGAGAGAGAGAGAGAGAGAGAGAGAGAATATTAAATTATAAGCTGGGCACGAAGCTCCACATATATAATGTCGATTCTCTTGGAGGCTGAAGCAGGAAGATTGGTGGGTGGTTGATACCAATCTGGCTGACATAGTGAGTACCAGGACATAGAAATACTTTATCATGGGGACTGGAGAGATGCCTCAGAGGTTAAGAGCACTGACTGCTCTTCCAAAGGTCCTGAGTTCAATCCTCAGCAACCACATGATGGCTCACAACCATCTGTAATGGGATCCCATGCCCTCTATCTGGTGTGTGTCTGAAGACAGCAACAGTGTAGTGTACTCATCATATATTTTACATAACAGCAAAATTTGCCATTTTTTGTTTGTTTTGATAGTGTCTTGTGTATAGCCCAGGTTAGACGTAAAGTCCTTGTGTAGCAGAGGAGGACCTTGAGTTCCCGATCCTCTAGGCTCATTGAGCTGACATGAAGTACACCTGTAATTCCAGGAGGTCGAAGCAGTTGGATCAGGAGTGCAAGGTCATTCTTTGTTATATAATTGTGTTTGAGGCCTGCCTGGAACACACAAACCCTTTGTTTTTAGGGAGAAAAGAAGTGTTCAGTGAACTCAATGGCACTTGGGATATCCCAGATCTTTTATTTTTGAGCTCCCCATCTTTGTGCCTCCACCCGCTGGGCACTATAATTACAGGCTGTACTACCTTGCTTACATTTATACTACAATGAAGATGAAACCTGAACTTCATTCACGCTGCTCCAAGGTTGGTGCAAAATAGTTTCTGCTTAGTATTATTTCAACTTGAGGTTTGATATTGGAATACATTGTTAATAAATGTTGATACGTTAAAACATCATTTCAACTCAGATTTCTCACTTTATGTCGCTTTGCTAGTTTATTATTTGTAGCTCTTGTACTATGGAAATGGCAATGAATAAACAGTAAACATCAGTGATTTCTTGTTTTTGATTTTTAAAAATTTGTTTGTTTTGTCTTTTTTTGAGACAGGGTTTCTCTGTGTAGTTCAGGCTGTCCTGGAACTCACTCTGTAAATCAGGCTGGCCTCGAACTTAAGAGATTTGCCTGCCTCTCCCCTCCAAGTGCTGGGTTTAGATGCCTGGCCTGAGTGATTTTTTTAAAATTCGAGTACAAAAACAAACAACAAACAAACAAAGCAGAGAAGCAGAGGAGACAACTTGTCACCGCAATCATGCATCTGGCCCAGGAACTGGTAAGGAACAAACAGAACCATGGTGACTCCAGACGTTGGGTTTGCAAGGTGTGGTGGCACAAAGCTCTGATCCCAGCTCTCAGGAGGGTGGCAGGCACATCTCTGAGTTCGACGCCAGCCTGGTTTACAGAGTGAGTTCCAGGACAGCCAGGGCTACACTGAGAAACCCTGTCTCGAAAATAAAAAGTTGTTTCATTTCTTTCTTTCTTTCTTTCTTCCTTCTTTCTTTCTCTCTTTCTTTCTTTTGTTGTTGTTTTTCAAGAAGTTTTAGGGGCTGGAGAGATGTTTCAGCAGTTAAGAACGCTGATTGCTCTTCCAGAGATTCTGAGTTCAATCCCTAGCAACCACATGATGGCTCACAACCATCTGTAATGGGGTTCAATGCAGTCTTCTGGGGTGTCTGAAGACAGCAACAGTGTACTTGTATAAATACAAATAAATAAATATTTTTTTTGTAAAACCATGTCCTTCTATACAACATAGAAAGATTTGTTGTTGTTTTTGTTTGAGACAAGGTCTCACCATGTAGCCTTGGCTGTCCTGGAACTCACTCTGTAGACCAGGCTGGCCTCTACTCATAGAACTCCCCCTGCCTCTGCCTCACAAATGCTGGAATTAAAGGCAAGGAATACCACACCGGGCCCAAGAACTGTTTCTTTGGACTGTGGCATGCAATGAAAAGTGTGTTCTACACAACAACAGGCAGTGGCCAGTTCAGCACATCCCAAAGCTAACGTGGAGAAAAAAAAGATCACAGGTCACTCACTGTTAAGTGATCTGCAGCCAGTCTGACCCCCTAAGCTTTTTCAATCCCAGCAAAACCATTACATCTGAGAAACATGCTCAGCAGATCCATGAGATGCACCCAAAACGTCGACTCTTGCAGCTGGCACTGGCCAGCAGAAAAGGCCCACCTCTTTTCCGTGGCACTACTGGACTTCTCGTGAAGTATCCGATTTTCAAAAGTGGAAGGAATTGGGCTATGAGGCTTTGCCTTGTTGGCCATATTCACCTGACCTCTGGACAACTGACTGACACTTTTTCAAGGGGCTCCATATATGGCATTTAAAAAGATTTCTCTTTAATTAGATATATGGTCTGTCTGTATGTGGGAGGGTGCAGGCGATATGTGCGTGTGAGTGTAGTTGCCCGTGAAAACCAGAAGAGGGCTTCAGAACTCCTGGAACTGCAGTAGCTGTGAGCCCCCTGACATGCATATGTGCAGGGAATGTATGGGAGAGCAGTCACCCCTCTAGCCCTGAACCATCTCTCTAGCTTCTCCGAGCTTGAATTTTTTAAAAATAATTTATTTCAATTTTATTTTATGTGCATAGATATGAGGGCATCAGATCCTCCCACCCTCCAGAACCGGAGTTATACTTGTGAGCTGCCATGTGGGTGTTAGGAACTGAACCCAGGGCCTCTGGAAGAGCATCAGTGCTGTTAACCACTGAGCTGTCTGTCTGTCCAGCTTAAATTATTATACTACAGGAATAATAAGAACCATGACTTCTCTCTGGGAAAAATGTGTCGATTGTTATGATTCCTGTTTTAATTTAAAAGGTATTTTGTTTTGCACATACACAGCATATGCCAATTACAAAGAAACCTTAACATACCATATATGGCAGTGGTTCTCAAACTTCCTGATGCTACAGTCCTTTAATGCAGTTCCTCATGTCATGCTGGCCCCCAACCAACCATAAAACTATTTCCTTGCTATTTCATAATGGAAAATTTTCTAATGTCAATATCTGATATGCAGAATAGCTTATATGTGAACCCCAAATGGGTCTGGATCTACAAGTTGAGGACCATTGATATACGGTGCCACGTGAGAAAGTGAACTGTCCAGAGGCCGGGTAAATATGGCTGATGAGGGAAAAACCTCACAGTCCAACTCATTCCACTTTTGAAACTCAGATGTTTGATGAGCCTACTTATAACAATTTAAAATACATAGTTCAAAACTGCAGCTCCTTTCCTACTAATCTATAACACACACTTACCTTCCCAAAATCCATCAGTCCCCTTACACCTACCCTCTCACCCTGTAGCCGAGAATGGCTGGGATGGAATGAGCAGCAATCCTCCTGCCTCAGCCTGTTGGGGTTATAGGCGTGTGTTGCCACATCTGACCAGTGTTCACTATCTTGTACAACCAAGGCCTCTAATTAGCTCTAGGGCTTTCATCCTCTCCAGAGGGAGCCTCTTCCCTGTTAGCCACAGCCTCTCTGCCGGTTCCTGCCTGGCAGCTTTGTTGGACTTCTCAATTTATGGGTTCTGGCTGAACAGCTGAGACCTACTTTGTCTGAAATCTTCTTTTCAATGCTTATCCACATGGTGGTGCCATGCCCTCTCATTTATTTATTTATTTATTTATTTATTTATTTATTTATTTTTGAGGCAGAATCTTGTTACCTAACCTGGCTGGCCTCTCACATGCTAGGCAAACTCGCAGCAGTCCCTCTGCCTCGTCCTCGGGAGTGTTACGATTACAGTCCCGTGCCACAGTGCCTGGCTACACTTATTTACTCGAGCCATTCTTACCTTCTGTCCCCCCCACACCTGGACTCAGGCTCTGTAAAGCTTTCACTGGCTTTGCTGAGCGATGGGTGTTGACTCAGCACAGAAAGCACACAGTAATGCACGCAAAATGGTGCTAAAATCAGCCTGAGGTTTTCCCGGTGTCCACCCTGTGCCTCTTCCCAGCACCCCTTACCTGCAGATCTGGTTGTGTAGAAACCTCCGGTGGTTGGGTCTGCGTTTGGAAGGCCGAATACGCCTGGGTTGCAGGGCCCGCAGCATGTGGGCCGAAGCCCCGCTCACAAAGGCACACAGCTCTCGGGGTCCAGGCTCAGAGACCCCAGGGGCTGCAGGGGATCCAGGGTGCATGGCCGGTTGCTTAGGAGTCACAATGCAGATCAGAAATCACCCCAAAAACCCAAGATGGGACAGGAGCATATGGCCTCAAGGTCTGGCGTTACAGAATGGAAAACCACCCTGGTAATTAAGGTGAGCCCTCCCGATGTGCCTGTCCCACTGCAGATGCTGGACTCGGATGACTGCAGGTGAGGGGCTCATATAGGAAGGCCAGGGGCAGGGAGGGGAGGGGGTGTTCCGCACATGTCTTACATGCCCAATTAACACATAGTTGGGCCTGGGATATAAAGCAGGGGCGCGTGGGTGCTGAGGCGGAGAAAGGCTCTTAGAGATAGCCAATTAAGGGGACAAAAGCCTCTTTAGCAAGGCAGGGCTAGGCACAGAGTCAACCTCAGCGATTAATGTTGAGTGCCTTTGAAAAGGAGACGCGGGGAGGGGATCGCTGGTGGCTGGAAGAAGGATCCGGGGTGGGTCAAGCACCCCACATAAGCCCATCACCCTCAGACTACCCCACCCCAAGGCCTACTTCTTTGTGAGGGGACCAGACTCTAGCGTCTGAATCCTGAGAACCATGAGGGAGCCAGGTTTCAGACTCCAGGGGTGGGGAGAACTGAACACCTCCGAGGTTCTCCCGCAAGGGATTCTGGGTTGTTTAAATAATTATATAAGTGTATGTCTGTGTGAGGGTGTGTATATGTGAGTGCCATTTCGGATGGAGGGTACTGGAGCCCTGGCTGAAGGAGAGGCTGTGAGCCAAACGTGGCTTGGCTTCTGCTGTTGAGAGACAGGACCAGCCTCTGTGACAAGTGTCTATTTGGGGATAGTCAGGGTCTCCAAACACCCTGGTGCCTCTAGTTCCTTGAAATTCTTCCTGAATTAGGTCCCTCCATCTCTCCCACCTCTAAAAGTTCCTGAATTCTCACTAGCTTCATGGCTGTCAATCTTCTTCATTCTTATACTGTCCCTTCCTGTGTATCTCGCCTGTCCTTCCCTCTTCTCTAGTGTCTCTGATCCTGTCTTTCACCATGTTGGCCTTTTTTGGCTCCTCTCAGGGTCTCTTAGACTCCTTGTGTCTCTTGGGCTTTATTTCATTTCATTTTTGAGACAGGGTCTTATGTAATTCTTATGTTGTCAAGGCTGGCTTTCAACTTAAAATGTCAGGTCCCAAAGAAACCCAGGGCAAGTCTCCCACAATCCCTGTGGCTCCCCCCAGCACCTCTCACTCCTCCCGCACCCCTAAACCTCTCCAGCCCAGGGCCTGGGCTTCACTTCTCTTTCCCCAGCTTCCTATTCCTATATAACTCAGCCATTTTGGCACCCCCCTGGTCCACAAGCTCTCTCGGTTTCCATGGGCTCTCCCTGTCCCCTCTATCTTTCCTTCTCTTCCTCCCCTGAGCCCCATGGCCCTGTTTAGTCTGGACTCTTCCAGATGCCTCTGGCTGTGCTCTCCCTGATATCTGCCATAAGACCTTCTCTTCAACCACATTAAGGAACAGTCAGGTCCTCAGGTCCTCATTTTCATTCAGTGTGTGGCTGGGAATGGCCCTGAAGTTCCTCACTCCTGCTGGGGCCTCTCTCTCCCTCTCTCCCTCTCTCTCCCTCTCTCTCTCTCTCTCTCTCTCTCTCTCTCTCTCTCTGCATGTGTATGTGTGTGTGTGCATGTGTGCGTGTGTGTGTGTATGTGTGTGTGCGTGTGTGAGTGTGTGTGTGCGTGCGAGTGTGTGTGTGTGTGTGTGCGAGTGTGTGTGCGTGAGTGTGTGTGTGCGTGCGCGTGTGAGTGTGCGAGTGTGTGTGTGCATGTGTGCGTGTGTGTGTATGTGTGTGTGCGTGTGTGAGTGTGTGTGTGCGTGCGCGTGTGAGTGTGCGAGTGTGTGTGTGTGTGTGCGAGTGTGTGTGCGTGTGTGAGTGTGTGTGTGCGTGCGCGTGTGAGTGTGCGAGTGTGTGTGTGCATGTGTGCGTGTGTGTGTGTGCGTGTGTGTGTGTGTGCGTGCGCGTGTGAGTGTGCGAGTGTGTGTGTGCGTGTGTGTGTATGTGTGTGCGTGTGTGTGTGCGTGCGCGTGTGAGTGTGCGAGTGTGTGTGTGTGTGCGCGAGTGTGTGTTACCATATAGTGATGAAGATGATACAGGTTCATTTTCTCTGCTGATTTAAAGAATTTAAAGGCAGAACAGACATACTACCAGGTCTCTTGAGGTACCTCAGCAGAGCTATCATATGATTCAGGGAAGGGGAAATCAGGGTCCCCTCATGAAGTCCTTAGTTTCATTAATAAAAGAATTAAGAAGGGCCTAGAGAGGTGGCTCAGCCATTAATAGCACTGACTGCTCTTCCAGAGGTCCTGAGTTCAATTCCCAGCAACCACACAGTGGCTCGCAACCACCAATAATGGGATCTGATGCTCTCTACTGGTGTTCATGAACACTCATGTACATACAATACATAAAATACACGCATACATACATAAAATAGCTAATCTCTTAAAAAAAAAAAAAAGAATTAAGAAAAGACCTAGATTGCCGGGCGATGGTGGCGCACGCCTTTAATCCCAGCACTTGGGAGGCAGAGGCAGGCGGGTTTCTGAGTTCGAGGCCAGCCTGGTCTACAAAGTGAGTTCCAGGACAGCCAGGGCTATACAGAGAAACCCTGTCGGGGGAGTGGGGGGGGGGGGAAGGAAGGATCCAGATGGAAACACAAGGACAATTTATTAGAGCTTAAAAAGAAAATCCCTGGGGGCTGGCAAGATGGCTCAGCGGTTAAGAGCATCGACTGCTCTTTGAAGGTCCTGAGTTCAAATCCCAGCAACCACATGGTGGCTCACAACCATCCGTAATGAGATCTGATGGCCTCTTCTGGTGTGTCTGAAGACAGCTACAGTGTACTTACATATAATAATAAATAGGTCTTTTTTTTTTGCTGTTGTTGTTTTTGGTTTTTTTGTTTTGTTTTGTTTTTCAAGACAGGATTTCTCTGTGTAGCCCTGGCTGTCCTGGAACTCACTCTGTAGACCAGGCTGGCCTCGAACTCAGAAATCCACCTGCCTCTGCCTCCCAAGTGCTGGGATTAAAGGCGTGTGCCGTCACGCCCAGCTAAATAGATCTTTCTTAAAAAAAAAAAAAAAAGAAAAGAAAATTCCTGCCCAGTCACCGGAGCCAGCCCTTGCCTGCAGTTTCCTGAACTAAGTGCTTCTGCCCACCCAGAGCAACTGATTGTAAGGCTTGACTCTAGCAATGGCCTTCGCAAATCTGCGCAAAGTACTCATCAGTGACAGCCTGGAGCCCTGCTGCCGGAAGATCCTGTAAGATGGAGGGCTGCAGGTGGTGGAGAAGCAGAACTTGAGCAAGAAGGAGCTGACAGCCGAGCTGCAGGACTGTGAAGGCATTATTGTCCGGTCAGCTACTAAGGTCACTGCTATTGTCATCAATGCAGCAGAGAAGCTCCAGGTGGTGGGCAGGGCTGGCACAGGCGTGGACAATGTGGATCTGTAGGCTGCCACGAGGAAGGGCATCCTAGTCATGAACAACCCTAATGGGAACAGCCTCAGTGCTGCGGAGCTCACCTGTGGGATGATCATGTGCCTGGCCAGGCAGATTCTCCAGGCAACGGCTTCAATTAAAGATGGCAAATGGGACCAGAAGAAGGTCATAGAACAGAACTGAATGGGAAGATACTGGGAATTCTTGGCCTAGGCAGAATCAGAAGAGAGGTGGCCACCTGAATGCAGTCCTTTGGAATGAAGACTGTAGGATATGACCCCATCATTTCTCCTGAAGTCGCGGCCTCCTTTGGTGTTCAGCAGCTGCCGCTGGAGGAGATCTGGCCTCTCTGTGACTTCATAACTGTCCCTACCCCTCTCCTGCCTTGCACCACAGGCTTGCTGAATGACAGCACCTTTGCTCAGTGCAAGAAAGGCGTGCGAGTGGTGAACTGTGCTCGAGGAGGCATTGTGGATGAAGGTGCCCTGCAGTCTGGTCAGTGTGCTGGGGCTGCACTGGATATATTTACAGAAGAGCCACTACCGGGCCTTAGTGGACCACGAGAACATCATCAGCTGTCCCCACCTGGGTGCCAGCACCAAGGAGGCCCAGAGCCGCTGTGGGGAGGAAATCGCAGTCCAGTTTGTGGACATGGTGAAGGGGAAATCTCTAACAGGGGTCGTGAACGCTCAGGCCCTTTACCAGTGCCTTCTCTCTACACACTAAGCCTTGGATTAGTCTGGCAGAAGCATTGGGCACGCTGATGCACGCCTGGGCTGGCTCCCCTAAAGGGACCATCCAGATGGTTACACAAGGAACATCTCTGAAGCCCTGTAGTCATTGTCGGCCTTCTGAGAGAAGCATCCAAGCAGGCAGACATGAACTTGGTGAACGCTAAGCTACTGGTGAAAGAGACTGGCCTCAATGTCACCATCTTCCACAACCCTGGGGTTCCAGGGGAGCAGGGCTGCGGGGAATGCCTCCTGACTGTGGCCCTGACAGGTACTTCCTACCAAGCTGTGGGCTTGGTCTAGGGCACCACACAAATGCTGCAGGTGCTCAACGGAACTGTTTTCAGACCAGAGGTGCCACTATGCAGGGGCCAACCCCTGCTCATGTTCCCAGCTCAGCCCTCCAACCCTGTGATGCTGCCCACTGTGATCGGCCTCCCGGCAGAGGCGGGTGTACAGCTGCTGTCCTACCAAGCCTCCAAGGTGTCTGATGGAGAGCCCTGGCCTCTCCTCCCTGCTGCCCAGCCTGGAAGCATGGAAGCAGCATGTATTTGAAGCTTTCCAGTTCTGCTTCTGACCATGGGGTTCAGAAGTCTTAGCCCCACAGGCTCTTCTGAAGAAACCTGCTCACCCTGACCTAAAAGGGAGAGGGGATCGCAGAACCAGGGCATCTGCCTGCACTAATACCTAGTAAAGAATCTAACTCAAAAAAAGAAAAGAAAAGAAGTCCCAGAGCAGGCAAGCTGTAAAGCTCACAGTTGTCAGGAGGAGGAAGAGGAGGAGAAGGGAGGGAGAAGATGAACTGGGAAGTCAGCCACAAGACAGCAGGTAGCCAAGCCACACAGCAGAGCAAGGAAGTCCAAAGCCATGGTGAGGAAGTTTAAGAGCACACTCAGGCTCTGGCTAGAATCTGAAGGAAAAAGAAGAAAGGAAAAACAGTTATTTATTCCTTTCTAAGGAAGCACACAGACCCAGCTGAACCTGAGACTGCATCAGTGGGAGAGAATTCAGGGAAGAAAAAGTATATTATCTTAAAGTGAACCACCCTTTTGAGTATAAGTCCCTGGAGGAGAGCCAGTGGCCAGGCCCTGCCCCTAGACTAACAACCATAAAGGCCATTTCCAGCCCATAGAGATGCAAGCAGCCAAGCTCTGTCCTACAGAGGAAAGGAAAGGTCAAACAAACAAACAAACAAGCCCAAGAAGAGACCAGAGAATCCCATCAAGCCCAGACTTAGAAAGTTCTGACCCTCCCACCCAGGAAATTCTATATGAAGCCCGCTTCCTGTCCAGTTCTTTGCTGCTTCTCACCTGAGCAGAGGCAGCCACCCTCTTGTGTCTTTCCCAGTAAATCTCTTGTGTAAGATTTGATGTATAGTGCGACTTTGTGGTATTTCTTGGTGCCTAACTTCCAGGATAGCGGAACTGCAACACTGTGTCAAGGAAACCTTTCCCCTCAGAGCTGTTAACACCTAGGTCCTATGGGTGGTTCCTTAGGGAGGCTTGTCTCCACGTCCAGATAAAGTCTATTTTTTACAAATCTTGGTAGGTGGGGGAAGGCTGGAATTCCTTGGTCCAGAGTTGCTAGAAGTGTACTCTCAGATCTCTCCAGAGTCGAATGAAAGGCTCACACTTCCAGGGCCAGCCAGGGGCCACCACTGCTGTAGCTAATACAGCATTTTTGCTAGCTCAGCTCCAGAAGTTGACCTGGATTCCTTGTTCGTAGCAGCCAAGAGAAACATCCACGAGCTCCTCTGTTTCCAAGCCATGTCCAGCCTGAGCACACAGCTTGCAACTTGGGGATGCTCCGCCAGGGGGCGCAAAAATATCTATACTGATGTTGGGTGGTCCAGCTCAAGGTCCCAGGCCCCCTTTTCTTGTTTCCATTTGTGTGAGAATTCCTGGAACCCCGTCACCCCACCCCCCGCAGCCTCGTGTAATCTGAGGTCTCTCTAGTTTTAGACAATCAATCTTGGTCTTCAAATACCACGTGGAAAATTCCAGAATTAAATCATTCATCATCTTAATTTACATTCTGTTCTGAACAGTATGGAACAGTATGCCATCCACTGCAATTAGAAAACAAATCCTGTGTCTAGTGTATCCACGCTGTATATGCTACCCCTCCCACCCCCACCCACGCTCGGTAACCACTTAAGGCCCCATCTCAGTTAACCAGTACCAGAGTGCTTGTATTCCAGAAAACCTTATTTTACCTGCTAAGAGTGGAGTTTCTATTGCTGTGAACAGATACCACGATCCCGGCAACTCTTACAAAGGAGAACATTTAATTGGGGCTGGCTTACAGGTTCAGAGGTTTAGTCCATTATCATCTTAGGAAACATGGTAGCATGCAGACATTCATGGTGGTGGAGGAACTCAGCGTTCTGCATTCAGGAAGTGAACTGGCTTGAGCTTTGAAGACCTTGAAGCCCACCCCCTAGTGACACACTTCCTCCAACAAAGCCACACCTCCTCCAAGGCCACACCTCCTAATACTGTCACTCCCTATGAGCCTATGGAGGCCATTTTGTTTCAAATCACTACAAAGACCTTGAGTGGACCATGTATGAAGTTGTGGAAGTGATGTCTTCCACAAGATGGGAACCTGAGGACGCTGGAGAAACCAAGAATGTAGAGCGTCCACGGAGGCCATGCATGCTGCAACAAAGCCCACAGGATGTCATGTGCCCTGCTGCGGCAGTGGAAGTACAGGGTCTAATGTTTGCCCTGCTGGGTTTGGGTGTTTTGTTTTGGTTTTTCCTATCTTCCCACTCCCCCATTTTGGAATGGGAATTGAAAGGGCAACATAAACCCCATTTGTCTTCATTTAAGGACCAGGCCTGACTTTGAAAAGAAAGCAATTAGGCACCAGCTCCAGGAACAGACCATAAAATACAGAAACAAGGTCATAAAACTCTTCCCAAAGAAGACCTGGGGATAACCACAAAAATGGGGAAATACTTTATCTCAGAATGGGCCATCCGCACTGGGCAGCCCTACCTCATCCTATAGTTAAACGTTCATGACATAGGAATGCAGGCCACTGACCACCCGTGACCCCCCAACCTAGCACTCACCAATGAAATTTTAGATTACCTGATCCTTCCTGACAGTCCCCCTATAAGAAGGAAGCCTATGCACCTTTGTCTGGGGTCAATGTTTTGAAAAATATTTGACTTCTGCATGCTGGTTGTTTCTCTAGAATAAACTGTCTTTGCATACTAACTGAGTCTGAAGTCTTCAGCGACTTTCGGACCCTACAGGGTGTTTATTGTGTCACTGTATATCAGAATCATGGAACTTTCTTTTTGACTTTGCAGGGCCTCAGAGCTAAGGGCTGCCTTGAATCTCAGGCGAGACTTTGAACTTAAATAATACATTTCTTTTTATGTGTATGTGTTTTACCACACTCATGTCTGTGCCTGTGTCCACGTTGTCTAGGGAGAGTTCTGTGGGACTGGAGTTACAGTTGTGAGCCACTGTTGTGAATTCTAGAAATCAAAGGCGGGTTCTCTGGATCTCTCTCTCTCTCTCTCTCTCTCTCATACATATTACCTATTTTGTGCGTATGGGCATGCATGTATTTGCCATACAGCATAGATACTGATTGGAGGACAACTTGTGGGAGTTGGTTCTCTCCTTTCACCATATGTATGTTGTAAATGTAATTGTTATTTTCCAGATGTAATTGCCATCTCTGATGCTTACTGTTGAATAAACTTACCCTTTCTAGCTCTTTCTGAATTCTGGCTGGCTGGTTCAACTCAGCTGCTCTGGTCTCTCCAAAGTGACTGATTCCTTCAGCTTCTGACTGAATTGCTCTGCTTGACCTCAAACTAACTCTAGAAATCTGTTCTAATTTGGCTTCTTTTTATTCTCTGGCTCATTGTGTCTTCACCTGCAACTTGTCTCTATAAAACCATCTCTATAAAAACTACCTCTGAACTCCTCTACATAGCCTCTCAACTCACTGATTCAACCGAACTGATTGCCTAGAACTCAGAGATCTATATGCCTTTATCTCCTGAGTGCTGGGATTAAAGGAATGCACCACCAAACCTGGTCCTAAGCTTTTCTTTACATGAAACTTGCTCTATTCCAGTCTGGCCTTGGACTCAAAGATCTGCTTGCCTCTGTCTCCTGGAATTAAAGGTGTATACTGAGGTCATATCTGTGTTCCAGCCACAATAGCGATGTTGCTGGATTAAAATTCCTCTACCGATGTGGCTTGACTGGGCAGCAAGCATCAGTACCATCAGTCTGAGCCATCTCACCAGCCCTCTAAGTTAGGCCTGGGGTGATAGCTTTGTAGTTAAGAACAACTGCTAGTTTTACAGAGGACTGGGCTTCGGTTCCTTGGAACCACACCAGACAGTTCACAACTGCCCTGTAACTCTAGCTCCAAAGGATCTGACACTCTGTTTTGGCTTCCTCAGGCACCAGGCACACATGTGGTGCACAGACATGCATGTGGGAACTCACATATACAGAGAAGGTAAAAATAAATAGATCTTAAGAAAAAGGCAGCCGGGCAGTGGTGGCACACGCCTTTAATCCCAGCACTTGGGAGGTAGAGGCAGGAGGATTTCTGAATTCGAGGTCTACAGAGTGAGTTCCAGGACTGTCTCGAAAAACCAAAAAAAAAAAAAAAAAAAAAAAAAAAAATTCAAGGCCAGCCCGTGCTTCATGAGCCTACATGAGCCCATTGCCTCAAAAAGTAAAAAACAAAAACAACAAAAAAACAATTAAGATAACAAAAATAACCTATCCGAAAGTCTCAGCACAGTCTCAGAGAGCAAGCTTGGCCCCAGATACCAGCAGGCAAGGGGAAAAAAAAGCAGGCTTGTAGGGGCAACTCAGACCCCCGAGACCCAGGCCATCCCAGGCCATGCAGGAAGGTCGTGTGCCTCAGTTTCCTTCCCAGCACGAGGGAACAGGGTCTGCGTGTACACCACGCGCCTGAGACTTGAACCCCGGGAATTCTGCATCTGGCGAACCCCCAGCAGTGGGTGGGGCCGGGCCGGGCGCGGCGCGTTGCGTCATGACGCACGAAGGCGGCGGCGGCGGGGTTTGTGTGCGCGAGAGGCCGCCGATAAAGGTTGAGTGCCTCGCGCCGGGGGCCGTGGGGAGGGAGCGCGCCCCCGCCCCCTCCCGGGCCGCGGGTCCCGCAGCGCTGTGCCGGGCCCCGCTTCCCGTCAGCCCCCGCGGGAAGGCCCTGGGGTTCTCCTTGATCCCCCTCCCCGACCGGGGCCACAGGTGAGAGACCGGAGGGCGCGGTGGGGGAAGGGCCGGAGGGCGGAGTCGTTTGGAGAAAAGCGAGCGGGAAACCGGAAGGGGTACCTTAAAGGGAAGGTCGCTATTTCGCCTCCGATATTTAATCTGTTAGGCCGGCTCCGCCCTCTTAAAGGGGTAAGGACAGTGTGTTTAGCTGCATTTTTGCAAAGCTTCCTGCCCTTTCCCTTCTCCCCTTTCTCCTAAAAGGAGGGTTATTTCATTAAAAGCGGGTGATAGTTTCCCAAACATTGAAGGAAAAGTTTCATAATTCTGCTGGTCCCTAGACTATCTGAACAAAGAGACCCTTTTTCCCCTCCCAGATAAAACCTCATGTAGCTTAGGATGCCGTCAGACTTCTGTATACTGACAATGACCTTGAATTTACGATCCCGCTGCCTTCATCTACATGCTGGGATTACAGGACTGCCTGTGCCACCACACCCAGTTCTATGGTGTACTGTGACAAGAACCCAGAGCTTCATGCATGCCAGTCATTAACCCTTAATAACCGAGCTACATCCCAAACCCCGAGCTTCCTCGTAAAGCCCAGCCGTGTAAAGGGGACTCTCACTGCTAAGATGGGTCCCTGTTCCGTAGGGCCTCTTGTGTTAAAAGGTATGGCCTCAGAGGCTCAGGCAGTTTCTGAAGCTCATTTGTCACCTACACGCCAAAAGGAACAACAGCCCTTTAAAAAAAAACGAATCCTTCATAGCCTATTGCCCTTTGAAAAAGAAATCCTTTATAACCTGTCAAAAGGGGGTACCTTCCTCTATTCACTCACACTGTCTTTACTGAGCATGCTCTCTGGTGATGTTTTGGTGGGTGATGGGCTGCATCAGTGAACGAAAGAAGCAGAGGTTCTCTGTTTGGATGATGTGAACATTGACAGAGTAGAACAAGCAGTAAGAGACTTATATGCTGATGGGACTGACCTGGGGTACTGTCACTGCAGTACTGACAGGGAAGGGTCAAGCTGGCACTGTGTTTTGTTACCAGTGGCATCCATCCTGTTGAGGTCAGGAATCCTGATAAACACCCATCGATGTATTAGACAGCCCCTCTGACAAAGAATGACCCGTCTCCAAATCTCTGTGCTGATGAGGTTGAGAAGTCCTGGCTAGGGTGGTGGTGATGCACGACTTTGAGCCCAGCACTCAGGAGGCAGATGCAGACATCTGAGTTCAAGACCAGCCTGGTCTAGGCAGAAAGTTCCAGGACACCCAGGGCTGTGCAGAGAAACTGTGTCTCAAAAAGACAAAGAGAAATGCTTGCCCTATAGTATTTAGAAGGTGATGGGCCCCGTGAAGAAGGGAGCGAATGAGGCATGGGAGGAGAGCAGGGAGTGCTCAAGGGTGGTCTGAAGAAGGCTCTCTGGGGTGAGTTCTTGAAGACTTGGAGGTCACAGTGTGAGTTGTGGATGGTGGAGGGGAAGGGCACTAGGCACAAGGTGGTGGTAGTTTTCCCTGCCTAGTTGAACAGCTAGAGGGACAGGAGGCCAGCAAGAGGGGAGAAGACAGATGTAGTTATGAGCATTCAGCAGGCTCCTGTAAGGGAGTTTGTCTTCTGTTCCCTTATAGGTGTGACTGCTATCCAGGTTAGCCTCAGACTCATCTTCCTGTCTTAGCCTCTTCTCTCACCACACCTGGTTTACTCGCAGTGCTGGGGCTCACACTTAGGGCTTTGTGTGTGTTGGATAGGCACTCCATTAACTGAGCTACATCTCCTGCCCAACCCTTAAGTTTTGTAACAGGAGAGCATAGAGGGTGAAAGACCTGGAGTTAGATTGTGGTTAAGTGTGAGGTATCTTGTGTCCCAAGCATTTGGAGCAAAGGAGAGGCTTGGGTAGAGTCACACTTTTAGAGTTTTTCTATAGATTGTGGAATCCTAGGAGAGGGTAAGGGTTTTCAGAGAGGGGAATGGGGGGCAGAGAGAAAGACAGCAGTTCTTGACTGAGCTCTGATTCTCCACCTCCAGGTTTGAAAGGATCCAGCCCAAAGGCTAAGGTGGTCACAGAAGGGAGAGTCAGCCATCTGCAGCTAGGAGATATGCTTAAAGGAAAGACTCAGCAGCAAGGAGCTGGGGTATGTGGGGACTCCAGGTATCTGAAGTGGTTCCGGAGGGAAGGGCAGCTTAGTCCTCCTGACCTAGAAAGGGCTGGGGGAACTGAAACAAGGGGTCTTGTTTCTTTACATATGCTGCTAGGGGCGGGCCAGAGAGAAGCAAACTGTAGAGGATGCCATGGGAGGTCAGAGGCCATGGCGTAGAGCATTTTGGGGCGGGACCCTTGCAGTTGTCAGCTGCTACTCTTTTGGACTGTGTCTTTGTAGGGATTCATCCTGTGCACTGTAGAGTGCTGAAGCACCTCTGTCCCTGCCCTTGACAGACAAGCAACAGCCAATGTCTCCAGACATCACAAGATGCCTCCTCAGTGGAAAGACATTTGGCTTGTTTGGGACCTGTTGGTGCCTGGATTGGAGGATGAGAATATTTATTATTCAGATCGCTCTTCTCTTTCCAGTCATCGGCACGGCCAGTGGCTAAGGACAGGGAAGCAAGAGGATTTCAGTGGGAGAAGAAACATGCTAAGGGTTATCACTGGGGGCGGGGGGGGGGTGGCATGGAGATCAGAGAAAGTGCTGGGAGCTGAGAGGCGTGGGCTATGTTGAGTTGTGTGCCAGGGAGAGTGTGTACAAGGCTGGTAACGCTGCGTGATGGAAGGAGGTTGCAGATCCTGTGGGAACAGGGTGTCCTCACTAGGGATTTGGGGGACCTGAGAGGGAATGAGGCGGGTAGTGGGTGCTGGAGTGGATGCCTGAGCCTTGATCACTACTCAGTGGCTTTCCTTAGAGTGGAATTGTTTAGGGTGAAGTAGGGGTGAGTGCTGAGGAGGGAGGTAAGAGGTAACTCTTCAAAACAGGCAAGAAGCCAAGCCAGGGGCTTCTTCCAAGGGACTGATGACAGAGGGAGCCAGTGGCCTCCTGCACACAGGACATTGTTTACAGAGCACCCCTTTTTGGAACTGTTTGCTTCCTAGAGGAGCTCTTTTGCTGAGAAGTTTCACATCCCAGGTACCCCATTACTCCTCCCTTGAGTCTTCGATAATGTGTGTTAAACCCAGGCTGTTGCAAACGCCCCTGAGGAAGAGCCCCCCACAGCATGGGTGACATAGGGAGGCTGCCCCTGTTCCTTGAAGAGCCGCTGTGAGTGGTGAGGAGGGCCAGTGCTTGCTCATTCTCATCAGAATCCTTTCACCAGGTGTGATGGCCGGCTCCCACGTGGACATGGCGCCAGCTTCCACCACCGAGGGAACTGGGGAAAAGCCAGGTCCCACTGCGCCAGCACCCACCCCGGCTGCTCAGTATGAGTGTGGGGAATGCGGCAAGTCCTTCAGGTGGTCATCTCGGCTCCTGCACCATCAGCGCACTCACACAGGTGAACGGCCCTATAAATGCCCGGACTGCCCCAAAGCCTTCAAGGGCTCCTCAGCCCTCCTCTACCACCAGCGGGGCCATACAGGCGAGCGGCCCTATCAGTGCCCAGACTGCCCCAAAGCCTTCAAGCGCTCCTCCTTGCTGCAGATCCACCGCAGTGTGCACACTGGCCTGCGGGCCTTCACCTGCGGCCAGTGTGGTCTGGCCTTCAAGTGGTCATCCCATTACCAATACCACTTGAGACAGCATACGGGTGAGCGGCCCTACCCGTGCCCTGACTGCCCCAAGGCCTTCAAGAACTCCTCCAGCTTGCGGCGCCACCGGCATGTGCACACAGGAGAACGCCCTTACACCTGTGGCATTTGTGGGAAGAGCTTTACTCAGAGTACCAATCTGCGGCAGCACCAGCGGGTGCACACGGGCGAGCGCCCCTTCCGTTGCCCACTCTGTCCCAAGACCTTCACACACTCCTCCAACCTGCTGCTGCACCACCGCACCCACGGCCCTGCCCCCGGCCCCGCTCCTGCCCCCGCGCCCCCAGGGGAGACCAGCAGAGCTGACACCAAGGTTCTGGTCTCTGATGCCTACTTGCAGCCCCGTAGCCCACCTGAGCCTCCAGCCCCACCACCCCAGCCCCCACCCGTGGTGCCCGAGCTTTTTTTGGCTGCTGCTGAGACTACAGTGGAGCTAGTGTACCGCTGCGATGGCTGCGAGCAGGGCTTCAGCAGCGAGGAGCTCCTCCTGGAGCACCAGCCATGCCCGGGTCCCCCTGTAGCCACCCAGTCCCAGGATGTGCCTGCCGAGCTGCCCCAGGCTGACTCTGCCCTGCCACAGCCCCCACCTGCCACTCCAGGCCCTCCTAACTTTGCTTGCCTTCCTTGTGGGAAGTCCTTCCGGACGGTGGCTGGCCTGTCCCGTCACCAGCACAGCCATGGTGCGGCCAGTGGACAGGCCTTTCGCTGTGGCAGCTGTGATGGTGCCTTTCCACAACTGGCCAGCCTCTTGGCTCACCAGCAGTGTCATGTGGAGGAGGCGGCAGCTGGACGCCCACCTCCTCAGGCTGAGGTTGCGGAGGTCACCTGTCCCCAGGAGCCTGTAGCCCCAGCCACTCCTGCCCCACCCCCTCCTCCTCCACCTGCCCCTGTGGTTTCTGCAGAGCGGCCCTACAAATGTGCCGAGTGTGGGAAGGCCTTCAAGGGTTCTTCGGGGCTGCGCTACCACCTTCGGGACCACACAGGTGAGCGGCCCTACCAGTGTGGGGAGTGCGGCAAAGCCTTCAAACGCTCCTCCCTGCTGGCCATCCACCAGCGTGTGCACACAGGCCTGCGAGCCTTCACCTGCGGCCAGTGTGGCCTCACCTTCAAGTGGTCGTCCCACTATCAGTACCATCTGCGACTTCACTCGGGTGAGCGGCCCTATGCCTGCACTGAGTGTGGCAAAGCCTTCCGTAACACTTCGTGCCTGCGGCGCCACCGGCACGTGCACACTGGTGAGCGGCCCCACTCATGTAGTGTGTGTGGCAAGAGCTTCGCACAGACGTCCAACTTGCGGCAGCACCAGCGGGTGCACACGGGCGAGCGCCCCTTCCGTTGCCCGCTCTGCCCCAAGACCTTCACACACTCCTCCAACCTGCTGCTGCACCAGCGCACTCATTCTGCCGAGCGCCCTTTTGCCTGCCCCATTTGTGGCCGAGGCTTTGTTATGGCTGCCTACCTGCAGCGGCATCTGAGGACGCACACCCCAGCCACCACAACTTCGGGCACCACCGGCTCTGCTGTAGCATCGCAGCCCCCTGCCCCATTGGCTGCAGCTCCAACTCCACTGGCTGCTCAAGATGTTCACGTACTCCCCAACCTACAGGCCACACTTTCACTTGAAGTAGCTGGGGCCACAGCTCAGGCTACGCCCCCAGGCCCAGCTGCCCCCAGTTCTCAAACATTTCTCCTGGTACAGACTGCCCAGGGCCTCCAGCTGATTCCAAGCAGTGTCCAACCCCCTACTCCTCCACCCCCGCCTCCACCCCCTAAACTCATTCTGCTGCCTCCTGCCAGTGCTGGAGGTCCGGGCAATGGTGCTGCAAGGCCAGGCCCTCGGTCTGTTGGGAAAGCTGGACAGGGGACAGGGGTAGTGTGGTTTCCAGGCCCAGGTGGTCTGGGGCTGCAAGGAGGGAGCAATGCAGGGGCTAGCGGGGGAGGGCAGAGCCTCATTGTTCTGCAGAATGTAGGGAGTGGGGAGACAGGACCACAGGAAGTGAGTGGGGTCCAGCTTCAGCCAGCACAGGAAGTGGCCACGGTACAACTACAGCCTGCACAGGAAGTGACTACAGTCCAGCTACAGCCAGCACAGGAGGTGACTACGGTCCAGCTCCAGCCCCTGACAGGCCAAGTCTCCAATTCTAATGGAGGAGCTGTGACTACAGAAGCGCCAAACCTGCTGGTGGTTCAGAGTGGGGCAGCTGAAGAGTTGCTGAGCAGCCCTGGGCCTGGGGAAGTGGGAGACAGTGAGGCCAGCGCTGGTGTGGTCCAGGACGTCCTGTTTGAGACACTGCAGACAGATGAGGGGCTGCAGAGTGTGCTGGTGCTGAGTGGGGCGGATGGTGAGCAGACTAGGCTCTGTGTGCAGGAGGTGGAGACGCTTTCCCCCGCTCTGGCAGAGCCAGCTGCCACTGGCCCATCAGGACAGAAACTCCTTATCATTCGCAGCGCCCCAGCTACTGATCTGCTAGAAAATAGCAGCGTTGCAGGAGGTACCACAACACTGCAACTCCTGGCCCCATCAGCACCTGGCCCGGTCTCTGCCCCTGTGGGGGTGCCCGTAGCTCCCCCGTCCCAGATGGTACAAGTGGTCCCCGCAGTGGCTGGACCAGGGGTCATGGCCCCCCAGAACTTGCCCTCCATCCAGATTGTGCAGACTCTGCCTGCAGTCCAACTGGTACACACGTTTTGAAGAGACCCACTCCCCCCTCCCCGCAATTAAGTGTTCTCCTCAGCTGGGCTGGGGTCAGCCCCAGAGTCAGGGGGGCTGCTGGCTGGACTTGCTAATAAAGACCCAGAATCTCTTCCTGGTTTTGTTTTCATGGGGAGGCATAGTCATGGGCATAGCTCCTGCTTCAGACCTGGAAGTCTTCACTCTTGCTTCCTGGCTCTGAGGTGACTTGCCTTGTACTTGGAGGCTAAATGCTTCTCCGGAAAGGGGTCCAGCTCCCCCATCCTTTAAACTGTTAAGGCTTTTACTGTGCTGGGGGTGGTAGGGCGGGGACACTTGCAGAGGACAGAGAGACAGTGGAGTCAGTCATGTGGGTTTCCTTTTGGCAAGCTCTCTTACTCCCTGAGCTATTTCTCTGGTCCATTCCCAACCTTTGTATGTATTCGTCTGTAGTTGTACTTATAGCAGGGAGGGTTAGGGATCAATTTCTGGATTTTCCACTTCTTTTCTATAAACCACCCTTACCTCACCTGAAAGGTAGGTAGAGGAATCTTATTAATTCAAACGATACCCCAGGTGCCTCCGGGCTGAGAATAAGGTCTCAGCTGATGGGGATGCTTGATGCTACCCTCATCCCTTCCCTCAAAGACCCAAGCGCCAATGAGATTAGGTTCACAAGCAACGCCTCCTCTTCCTGATGCTAAGGTCGCTTAGCAACGAAGGACCAGCAAGAAAGGAGCTGTGCTAATCCTCCCAGGCAGGCCGGGTAAGAAACCCTCTCTGTCCCCCACTCCCATCCCCCCTTCTCCATGGTTCTTCCACTGGCCTCCAGCAGGTTACAGCTCTCCCCTCGTCCTCGCAGTTTCCTCCATTACTCCCAACCCCTGCCCCATGGTGGGGGAAGCTTGGCAACAGTTGCTAAGGCGCCGGTCTTGCCTCCAGTCGGGAGCGTGGACGTCACTTCCGGTGGTGACCCTCTCCTGCCCCTGCCCCCCTTCTCCCTTACTGTCAAGGGATTCGAGCAACCCCGTGGAGGTGCCTTGCAGAGCCCTGTTTCTGCTATGTGGGGTGGGACCACTTCAGGAGACGGGCTGCTGGAGTTTGGATAGGGGATGAGTTTACAGGCAGATCACTGAATGCCTTCTCCGGAGTGGGGGACGATTCGGGACGGTTTTCAGAGCCCCACTGGGTATGGAGGCACCTGGCCTGCCACTGTGACAGTCTTCTTTGGCAATGCTCTAGGGTCCTTGGCGATCTGGGAAACACTGCGGCCCATCCCTCCCAGGGCTCTTAGAACTCAGGTGCCCACCTAACACCAACCTACTTGTTTTCAGCAGGTGTACAACGTCAGCTCCCTCTGGGGAGGGGCCTGCCTGGGGGCTACCATGGCCCCCAACCACCTGTCAGTGCGGGAAATGAGGGAAGATGAGAAGCCCCTGGTGCTGGAGATGCTGAAGGTGAGAGGCCGGCAGGGGCACCAGTGAGCATGCGCAGCTTCTTAGGGCCATTCAAAGTGGGTTCCACCAGCCCCGCCCACCTGCCTGAGCTCGGGGGTCCTGGGGGAGGGGATTTTCGCCTCAGCTGTTTTTAATTGGTCTCTTTTCTCTACTGCCTTCTCCCTACTTAAACCTCAGCTGCCATTTTTTAAAAAGCAATTGGAAGGGTGTAGGGAGGGGCTGGGTGTTCAGCTCTCTTGACCTCCATTCAGCCCCACTTACCAGTCCCAAAATGAGGGATACTCAGACACGCACACACCCCAGACCTTCCAGCGAAGATCCCATGTCTTCACTTTGCCTATCCTGCTCAGTCTCCTTTGGTGCTTTACCTTAGCCTGCCATCCGGACTCATGGGCCTCAGGTCCTAATTCAATTCATTTCATTCGGGCAAACCGCATTCATTCGCTCAGCCCTTAACACCCAATGGGCCAGACTGGGACCACCCCATCAGCTGGCTTCTCTTCTCACTTGGGAATCCTTCCTCGGAAGTTCCTATGTGATGAATGGCTGAGCCTCTACTCCCACCCACAGGCTGGTGTAAAAGACACGGAAAACCGTGTGGCCCTCCACGCTCTGACACGACCTCCAGCCCTTCTCCTCCTGGCTGCAGCCAGCAGCGGACTGCGCTTCATCCTGGCCTCCTTCGCCCTGGCCCTCCTGCTGCCCGTGTTTCTGGCTGTAGCCGCTGTGAAGCTGGGTTTGCGAGCCCGATGGGGCTCTCTGCCTCCACCAGGCGGCCTGGGAGGGCCCTGGGTGGCTGTCCGTGGCTCCGGCGATGTGTGTGGAGTCCTGGCTCTGGCCCCTGGTGCCAACGTGGGGGATGGAGCCCGAGTCACCCGCCTCTCTGTCTCTCGATGGCACCGTCGCAGGGGCGTGGGCAGGAGGCTGCTGGCCTTTGCCGAGGCTCGAGCCCGAGCATGGGCTGGAAGTATGGGGGAGCCTCGGGCCCGGCTCGTGGTCCCAGTGGCTGTAGCCGCTTGGGGGGTGGCAGGGTTATTGGAGGCCTGTGGCTACCAGGCAGAGGGAGGCTGGGGCTGCATGGGCTATATGCTGGTTAGGGAATTCAGCAAAGACCTGTGATTAGAGACCATGCCCACTGGATAGATGGGCAGAGAACCAGCACCTAAAGAACACCTACTGTGTGCCAGGCACTTTACATCCCCTCCCTCAGTGTCTACCTAGTCTGCTGGGCTGATAGTGAAGCACCGAGGTTGATGGACCTACATGCCCACAGTGTGCCTGCCAGATGCAATGAGGACTCTAAACTCAAGTAGAACAAATCCCTTCTTGGTCTTCTGGGACCACTAGAGGTCACCGTGTCCACTCCTTTGCCCCACCCCCACCACCCCAGTCTGTATGCACTGAAAAACGTCTGGTTCTGGGTCTACAAAGCCCCCGCTGCCTGTGTTTGAGGTCTGGAAGGGAGATTTGAGGAGAGAGAGAGAGAGAGAGAGAGAGACTCTAAGAGTTAGAGTCTGTGACAGGGAACTCCCAAAGGGGACAAGATCTTCTGGGAGTGGGTGGGGCCGGGAGCACAGTGTCTCCAAGCCCATCTGGTTTTTTACACTGTTTGTTAATAAACCCTGAAACTTCTGTGTGCCTGTCTTCTGTCTGATGCATTTTCCAGCTGCTCTCTCCAGACTCCCTCCTTCTGTCTGGCTCCTCCTCTCCAAAGAAGTTGACATTAATTGCTAGGGAAGTGTGTGTGTGTGTGTGTGTGTGTGTGTGTGTTGGGGGGGGGTGCGCTGGGAAGAGGAGAAGCAGTGAGCTCACAGCGGCAGCCGGTCTTTGCCAGGCCTTCTGAGTCATGCTCCCCATTACCAAAGTTTTCCCCCTCACAGCTGCCTGGTGTGTGTGTGTGCACCCCCTCCAGACAGAAGCCTTGACCCCTTAGTCTCTCTACCCTCCATACCTTTGTTCTGGGAACTGGTAATGAGTTCAGACACTCCTTTCTCGAATAGGCACTGGGAGCTTCCCATCCAGATTTACCACAGTGGATGACAAATGGACAGGAGTTTTTCAGTTTCTTTTCCTGATCTAGGAAGTCCCTCCTAGTATCTGGCTTCAGGCCCTCATGCTACTGCAGGATTCCCCAAAATCTGTCCACACCCAGCTGCACTTACTTGCCTGGCTGGACAATAAGAGGAGGCAGAAGGGTGTGCCCTCAGCCCTGTCCCCCAGACACCCAGGCCTGCCCCTTCCCAGAGCTGCCATCCCCATAAGCATCTCTGAGCACGTGGCCCTCTGGAGCCTGGCTGGCCGCCTCCCTCCAGTGTGGGTGTTTGCACTTGAACACCTCCCTTCTGCCTGCCCACCGCCCCCCCCTCCAGCCTCAGCTGTGGCCAGCCCCCTCCCCCTCCTGTCCCCTGCTGCATCCCTGCAGCCTCTCTCCCTCCTGGCAGAGCCTTCAGCCCAGCCTGCTCCTAGCTGTCCAGGGCTCCTCAGCAGCCACTTCCCTCCCTCCTTCCCTCCCTGGCTGCCTCCTCCTCCCCTCTCCTGCCCTCCTTCCCCTTTCACCCCCATCCCCTGCCCCTGGACTCTGCAAACATGAGGGGCTTGGCCTGCCTCCTTGGTGAGTGATCCATTTCCTTGGGGGAGGGGGAGCACCTTAGGGGCCTGGACCCTCACCTCTGACCCGTTAGCTTCTCCAGTTTAGGGGCTCATACTCGAGGGAGGCTGTTCTGGTCCCTGGTGCAGTGTGATATCCTGACATCTGGCTGGCCCCTCTGATCCCTCAGGGACCCAGCCTTCTGCATGTCCTGCCTAGCAGCTCAAGTGACCTGCCCTTTGTTGCCCTGTCATGTACTCTGTAGCGCTATCACTCCCACCATTCAATCTGGTTCCCAGTCCTGTCTTCAAGGGTCAGGCATCTGGGGCCCCACCCACCCCAGGGACCTGTAACTTATCCCAGCCTCCACCCAAAGTCCATTCCAGCAGTGGGGTTTCTGACTCAGAGGTGTGAGGAATCTGTATGTGAGTGGGTGCTTCCCACTGTACTGAGGCTGGGAGCCTGCACTGGGGGAAGGACCCCTCCCCTCTGATTTATCCTTCACTCTGTCCCCTCCAACCTCCTTTGCAGCAATGCTGGTGGGGATCCAGGCTATAGGTAAGTGTCCTGATTCTACATTTGGCCTCACCCTGCTCCAAGCCTCCCCTCTCTCTCCTTCTGGTCTCTGCTACTCCCATTCCACTCCCCAGACATTGCTGCCATCCAGCAGGGACATTGAATCTTCTCTAGAGTTAGCTGCATGCTGACCTATGGGAGAGGACCAAAGTTATGAGGCCAGTGATGGGGGGAGGAGTAGAAAGGTCATTTGACCCCCTTCTGGGGCAGAGGGGCCTGGGATGCCTGAATTCCCTGGTTCACAGTATCCTTCCACACAGCCCCCAGCATCTCTGAGACATTCCTCTCATTGCATCTGGGAGTCTGGGACCAGGTTCCAGCCTCCAGGGTAGCTGGCTTCCTGGTGGTAGCTTGTAAGGTAGTCCCCCTGCCTTGGTGTCACCGTAGACCCCCAGCCAACAGTACTCCTGTGTGGGGTCACAGCTTTTCCTTCATCCCTCAGAGCGACTCCGCCTGGCTGATGGTCCTCATGGCTGCGCAGGACGCCTGGAGGTCTGGCACAGCGGGCGCTGGGGCACCGTGTGTGATGACGGATGGGACCTTCGGGATGCTGAAGTGGCCTGCCGTGTGTTAGGCTGTGGAGGGGCGCTGGCAGCCCCTGGGGGTGCCTTCTTCGGGGAGGGCACTGGGCCTGTGTGGCTCAGTGAACTGAACTGTCGGGGCAATGAGGGGCAGCTGGGTATCTGTCCCCACCGGGGCTGGAAGGCCCATATCTGCTCTCATGAGGAGGATGCAGGCGTCGTCTGTGTAGGTAAAAAGATTCAAATTCCTCTTATGCTTATGGCCCCAGGAACCCTGCCCTTAGTTCCTGCAGATCTGAGTTGTCTAGAAGCTAATCAGTAACCAATTCCAGATCCCTATAAGACCAGGTGCCCCCTTCCCAAGGACCCCCAGCGTATGAGCACTTATTTCTGAACCACAGGAAATTCAGGCATCCAGGTCCTTCTGTCCCAGGGGTCAAATGACCTTTCTACTCCTCCCCCCATCACTGGTCTCATAACTTTGGTCCTCTCCCATAGGTCAGCGTGCAGCTAACTCTAGAGAAGATTCAATGTCCCTGCTGGATGGGGATTCATGGCTGGCACTGTCTGGGGAGCTAAGCCCCAGCTCAGAGGAGCCCCCTATAACTCACGGTGAGCACAGAGGACAGGCCTCCCATCCCGCACCCTGGTCGGACTCAGCTATGGGGGAAGGGTTATCCTGCAAACTTTTTTCTCTGGCAAGCTAGTCTCCTTCATTACCCAGAAATCCTCTGTCCAGAAATCTTTCAAACCCTCAGAAAAGAATCCCAAGACAGATGCCAAGGAGTCAGGAAGAGTGACCAGCTCAGATCCTGACTTCCTGATCATGTGTCACTTTCCTAGCTCCCCAACCAGCAGCAAGCTCACAGAATGGCCCCCGGAAGAAGAACCCCCGGCCACCCAAGCAGACCAAGTCCACCCGAGCCCCTGTACTGACAAATGGAGCTCCCCACCAAGGTAAAGCTCTACATTTCCCTGTCTTTCTGATCTGTGTGCTACGAGACCCTAGACCCTGCCAAACTGAGGACCCTAGACCTCCATTCAGCCTGTGACTCTCTAAGGAGACCAGCGTTCACAGTGCCCTTTCAGATCCAGTCAGGGCTGGCCACCCCCTCTTCTTTATCCTTCCTCTATGAGACCCAGGGGGATGGCCAGTCTCTTTTCTAAATTAGGTACTTGGCAGTCTTCTGCTGTTCCTGGGCCTCAGTTTCCCCAGTTGTAAACAAACAGGAAGCTGCCCCCTCCAAGCTGACATTAGACTAAGCCTTTTACAGTCTCCCATCTTCCCTGGCTGTATTCCTCTCCCCCACCCCTCCCCAGAGCGGCTGCGACTGGTCTCAGGTCCCCATGGATGTGCTGGCCGCCTGGAAGTCTGGCACGGTGGACGTTGGGGCACTGTCTGCGATGATGGATGGGACCTCCGAGATGCAGCGGTGGCCTGCAGGGAGCTGGGATGTGGGGGAGCGCTGGCCGCCCCTGGGGGTGCCAGATTCGGACCTGGTGAGGGACCTGTGTGGATGGATGACGTGGGGTGTGGAGGAGGAGAGGAGGCCCTCCGGGACTGTCCCCGAAGCCCCTGGGGACGGAGCAACTGTGACCACACCGAGGATGCAGGGCTGGTCTGCACCGGTATGTATGTATGTATGTATGTATGTATGTATGTATGTATGTATGTATGTGCGGCTGCCCACTCTTCAGATCTCAGCTCCTCTCTCCCCCAGGAAGCAGTAAAAGGCCTAGCCTCAGGTCTGTCTCTCTACACATTCTCTGGGAGAGGCTTAGCCTGCTGGGCCTCAGCTTTCTTGAGGGAGCAACTAGAAACTGGGACCAAGAGTAAGGGGCCATGGAAGGGCACTTGGGTGTTTCCTCCTCCATTGCTCCTCTCGTTCTCCCTCGCTCCCTGTCCCTCTTCCCTTCCTCCAGCCTTCTTCTTCCCTGTCAGCACCCATCCTGCTTCTTCACTGGTCTAACCCAGTATCTACTCACAGCCCTAGACTTCCACACCAGTAATGTGACCCTTGCAAACCTGCTCTAGTTTTCCTTCTTGGTATAAGTGCAGGCACTCATCCATCCTAACCGCTTATCACCCTGACCCAGTCTGTCCTCCTGTTTCAGGTTCTGCACCCAGGCTACGCCTTGCTGATGGTCCCCACGGCTGTGCTGGCCGTCTGGAGGTGTGGCATGGTGGACGATGGGGGTCGGTGTGTGACGATGCCTGGGATCTTCGTGATGCTGCTGTGGCCTGCAGGGAGCTGGGCTGTGGGGGTGCCCTGGCCGCCCCAGGGGGTGCCTTCTTTGGAGAGGGGACTGGACCCATCATCCTGGATGATCTCAGATGTCGAGGAAATGAGACAGCCTTGCGATTCTGTCCTGCGAGGCCCTGGGGTCAGCACGACTGTCACCATCGGGAAGATGCTGGGGCCGTGTGTGATGGTAAGGGTGTATGGGTGATGTCAATGGGGAAGGATGGGACACTGTGTGTGTCTGGTCACTGGACTGGATGGGAAAGAAGTGTTGTCCCAGTTCAGCCTTTACTTCCTGTGTGATTTCCCTCTTTCCCTATCTCATATTCTTATGTGAAACCTTATGCCAAGTTAACTAGGGGTAACTAGGTCTCCCTAAGGGGTACTGGATATTATTTGGTATTTGGTGTTCATAATGAGGGGGTGAGCCCTACTTCCTTGCTCCTAGTGGAAGCCAATCTTGCCTTGCTAGGTGCCTCCTCTTTTTTCTTACCTCCAAACTCCCTCCATTTCCTGCTCTCTCTACCCTCTTCTTTCTATCCACTTCTTGCTGCAGCTCAGAGTTGTGGAAGCCTTGGGCCTGTGTAGGAGGCAGTCCTGGAGGTGGTGCTAATGTCGTCTTTCCTGCCCCAGGCATGCCTCTCGGTGATGTGCAGCCTACAGTTCCTGCAGTGGACAGCAACAGCACAACACGCAGGCCTCTGTCTACCTCCGTGGGTCAGATGCCAGGCCCAGCAGGCACTTGGCCTCCTCCTGCTTCTCCTACTGCCCCTCCAGAGCCTGGGCCCGAAGCTGGTGAGTCCCTCTCTGTCCTAGCTCTAAGACTGTCTCCATGAAACCTGCTTACAGGAAGAAAGGTAGAAAAGAAGAGCCCAAACCTTGCTCATATCAGTACTTGATTAATGCTCTGCTGATAGCCTAAAATCCAGGGTTGCTTGTAAGAGTTCTCCCTTCTGTAGCTGGCCCTGAGCTGGAGAGGAGGGTGGGCGTGAGAGCCCACTGCCTAACGTCTGGGTTCTATGGTGGAACTGTTACAGTGTCCTCTGGCTAGCCACTGACTACTCTCCCAGAGGACCTGAGTTCAATCCCCAGCAACCACATGGTGGCTCACAACCATCTGTAATGGAATCTGACAGTGTACTTATATTAGAAAAAAAAAAAAGGAATTGTTTTGAGTCAGGCGGTGGTGGCACACACCTTTAATACCAGCACTCTGGAGGCAGAAGCAGAGGCAGCTTGGGCTACAGAGTGAGTTCCAGGACAGCCAGGCCTACACAAAGAAACCCTGTCTCAACAAACAAACAAACAAACAAACAAACAAACAAACAAACAAACAGGGCTCAGTTGGGTAAGTGCTTAACTTGCAAGCACAAGGATGTGAATTCAGATCCCCAGTGACCAAATTAAAAAACACTAGGTGCAGCAGTGGACATGTCTAACTCCAGCACAGGGTGGGAGAGATCCGTGGGGCCTGCTAGCCAGTCAGTCTGGCCAAATCAGTGAGCCCCAAGCTCAGCGAGAGACCCTGTCTTAAAACAACAACAACAACAACAACAACAAACCAAGCTAGAGAATGATGTCAACCTCTGGCTTCCACATGAACGCACACACACGTACATTCACACAAACACAAGTTGTCTCTCAGGACCAGAGGATGGTCCAGTAGGTAAAGGCCACCAAGCCTGATGGCCTGAATTTGATCCCTAGGACTCACACTGTGCATGGAGATCCCTGCCTCTTTAATTTTTCCTCTGACCTTCACATACATGTGGTGGCATACACACAGCCTTGTGCATACATACATGCACACACACACACACACACACACACACACACAAATAAGTAAATAAATAAATGTAATATTTAAAAACTCTAAAAAATAAAATAAAATAACCCCCTTGGTGCAGTGGGCACGGTACTCCTGCAATTCCAGCAGTTGAGAGGCTGAGGCAGGAGGATTATTAATTTGAGCCCAGCCTGGGCTGCACTGTGCATTTCAAAGTGCATTGCAGAGGTCGCTACCATGTTCTGTTTACCTGTTGATACACTAAGGAGCACCTTTGAGTTATTGTGACTAGCATAGCATTTACAGCAAGAGTATGCTAACAGACACTTTCAAGTTTTTAGAATCACGTCTATCTTTGTTCATGTACGCATGTATCATGGTACATATCGGTTAGAGTGTAGTGGTACCTGCTCTGTGCTCCTGATTGGTCTCACAATCGCACCACTGGCTGTTGACATCTTTATTTACCAATTGGATTCAACTGGAGGCCGGGTCCTTCATTGCCTTGTGTGCAGATACTTGTGTAAGCAGTTTGAGGGACCAAAATTAATATTATAACACAAGCAGCATTAAGCCAAACCCACTTCATTCCCCCCCCCCTTTTCACCCAACTAACAGGGCTCTTTTATCTCAGACATAAATTGAGCACAACTATAACAATTATGTAAATTACAAAGTATGATGTACAAGTAACATCTGGGTCATCATATTTGTCAGTTAGATAAAGTAGTCCACCATTCAGCCAAACTCAAAGAGTTTATACTTTTATATTTGAATTATGTTCTGATATTAGCTTGCATTACCATCTGAAAACCATCCTTTCAAATATATATCATCTCTCTCAATGCTAAACAGCTTGCGTTTCATTATGAGACTATAACTAGTAGACTATAACTATAACTAGACTATAACTAGTCTCATAATCCAAGAAAGAAAATCCAAGAAAGAAAGAAATATAACCTGAATATATAGGAAGCAGAAAAACATAGCTTCCAAAAACGTAAACAAATTGTGGAGACAGCTGCCTGCCTGGACAGCCCCTAACTTCTTATAACAGATGTCAGAGCATCTGTCTTCTGCTTTCTGGCCCAGAACCATCTGACAGACCTTGAAATAAAGCAGGACTATGAGGGGCTAGCTTACCCTGCCTTGGCAGAGCTTAGCAGTTGACTAGCCCACATCTGTTTGTCCTCTTTGGACAGGATTTTGTCTGTAGATGAATAGGGCAGTTTTTGTTTAGTGGTTACCTTGCCATTACTGGAGCAACACCATGTGGAGGTTTTGATGCTCAATTTCTTCTTTGAACCATGAAGAGGGTACTGTCAGGAGCAGGCATGTCTCTAGTCAGAATTTCTAATAATAATGAAATGATTAAATGTTAACAGATACATTCAAGTTCTTAAAATCATGTTTATCTCCGTGCGTGCATGTGTGCACACATGCCACAGTACACGCAGGTCGGAGAACTCTTTTTCTGCCATACACATGTCCCACAGAGCAGACTTCTGGGGTTGTCAGGCTTGAGGGCAGGTGCCTTCTTCACCCACTGAGCCATCTCGCCAACCCCCTTTCAATGTATTTCGGGTGTATCCCTAGGAGTGGAATTTCTATATCATATGGTAATTCTACATTAGCTTTCTGAGGAGCCAGCCAGCTCTGCTTGGCTTTGTGCAGTGCAGGAGAGACCTCGATCAGTGCCTGCTGCCTGAGCTGAAGGGTGATGAGGAGAAGCAGCGCGGAGGGAGCGGATGGGCGTTTAGAAAGGAAGGCAGAAGGCAGGTCGATGAAGGCTCAGAGTGCTATCTGGGCTCTTTGACCCTGACTCTTGCTTCTTTTTTTTTTCTATTCCAGGGTCCCCCCAGTTGCGTCTGGTGGCTGGACCCAGCAGGTGCTCTGGCCGGCTGGAGGTATGGCATGACGGACGCTGGGGGACAGTATGTGATGACAGCTGGGACGTGAGAGACTCAGCTGTGGTCTGCCGGGAGCTGGGCTGTGGGAGGCCTCGGCAACCAGACCCCGCAGCAGGCCGCTTTGGCTGGGGTGCAGGCCCCATCTGGCTGGATGACGTAGGTTGTATGGGGACGGAGGCTTCACTGTCAGAATGCCCTGCTGCTTCCTGGGGGAAACACAATTGCGCCCACAATGAGGATGTCGGGGTTACCTGCACTGGTGAGGATGCACTAGCCATCCACTGGCTCTAGGAGGGCTTCTAAGTGGAAGCAGTGGAGGCTAACGGTGGCATTAACTTGACTGAGTACTGCAAGCTCCAGCTCTGTATTGGGTATTTAGCTCATATAACCTCATTCAAATTGCCTATGTCTAGCCAAAGTGAGGGCTAATTCCCATGAATTCTGGCAGTGCATTCCCCCCATTTATAGGGGTCTGCTTTACAGCTCCACTGCTAGATACTGAGCTAGGAGCTGGTTGCTCAGAACAGAATGAACACGCCTCATGGAGAGCAAGGGGAACACAGACAAGTTATTGAAAACCAGCAGTGTTTGGGAGGTCTCTGAAACCACACTGACATTCCTTCTGTTGCTAAAGGACTCCCAGAAATGAGAGAGGTGTGTGTGTGGGGTTGTATTTCAATATACTGAAGATGCAGGTTAAGTTCAGCCAAGGGAAAACAAACACATGTGGAATGGAGTTTAGGTGTGAAGTCCTGGTGTGTGTGGGAGAGGTATAAACTGCTGGATTAGCCCAGCAACAGGTGTGTGACAACATGAGAGAAGAGCCATCCAGATGTGCTAGTCTTGATGTCTACGGGGATTGTTTGTTTGTTTGTTTATTGGTAGGGGCTTGATTGACCACGTTCAGGGCTGTTCAGAAATCACATTGTCAGTATGGACTTAACATGGTGCAAACTGCCTCCCCTAAACATATAAAGAGTTTCTTACCAGGCAAGACCATTCCAAGGGCTTAGAGGTCATCTTCCTAGAGCCAGGGCAAAGCCCCCAAGCAAAGCCCCCAAGCTTGTCTTGGGCATGATTCGTCCTTGACTGCCTAGGTGGCCTAACCAGAGAGACAGAATGTAGATATTGGTGACTCAGAGGGTAGAGTAAGTCATCAGGATAGTGCCTCTGTCTCCTCTGGGAGCCACGGGAGGATGGGGAGCAGGGAACTGGCTTGTAGGCTTCATGCCACTCTTGAGGTCACTGAATATGAAAGAAAAGGCAGTGGTAATAGAGCAAGCCTGTGGTACCAGCCCTTGGAAGGCTGAGGCAGGAGGATTCTTATGAATTTAAGGCTATCCTGAGCTATAGAGACCTTGTCATGGGAAAACAAACAGGGGCTAAGTGGTTTAAAGTGCTGGCTGATTTTGAAGAGGACTCAGGTTTGATTCCCAGCACCCACATGGCAGCTCTCTAACTCTACTTGGTGGGTAGGGAATCTGATGCCCTCTTCTGGCCGCTGCAGGCACTGAACTCACATGGAACACAAATATTCATGCAGGGAAAATACATCAAATAGAAGTAAATCTTTAGTGTGTGTGTGTGTGTGTGTGTGTGTGTGTGTGTGTGTAAGAAAGCCAGGCGTGGCGGGGCAGACCTATAATCCTAGTTACTTGAGATGGTGTAAGAGATCACAAGTTCAAGGCCTGCCTGGACAGCTTTGCTCCTGTCTCAAAGAGTAAAAACATATGCAGCTGATACATTACTAAGAGATGAGGCCCTTAAGGCAGCAGTTTTCAACTCATGGGTTGTGACCCCTTTAGGGGTTGAAGGACCCTTTCACAGGGGTCACTTAAGTCCTGGAATAATCAGCTATTTATATAATGATTCATAACCATAGTAATATTACAGTTATGAAGTAACAACAAAAAATACTTTTATGGTTGGGGTTTACCACAACTAGAGGAGCTGCATTAAAAGGTCAAGTGTTAGGAAGGTTGAGAACCACTGCCTTAGGGTGTGTGCCTAGGAGTGGAGTAGCTATCCTGCGTTTCCCTGTTCCTTGACTTTAAAAAAAAATGACTTTATTATTTTTAACCATGTACATGCATTTGTTTGTATGGCACTCTTTCCTGCTGAGCTGTCCCTTCAGCCCCTAGCCCCAGCTTTTTGTGGAATCTGCATGCTAGCTTCCCAGAGTGGCTACACCACTAGACACTCCCACTAAGAGTGAAGGAGGACTCTGTTTCCTATTGGCTGTCATTTATTTCCTTGATGATAGTTTTCTGACTGGGATGAGATGGGATCTCAAAGTAGCTTTAACTGTTGTACCAGGCTCTTAATGACAGTTTTAATCCATCGGTAACACAGATGGCCTTTGATGGATCATATGACAAAAACCCAAGGTTATGAAGAGGGGAGAGAGGCAGGTAGGGGTGAGAGAGATAATCAGGGAATAATGCACTGTAGACATGCTCGAAATGGTCAGGGGACAAGCACACAGTCTAGATTGCCTTTATTTAGTTTTTAAGTGTGCAGGTATTTTGCCTGCAAGTGGATCTGTGCGCCACGTGCTTGTCTGGAGTCCTTGGAGGCCAGGAGAGGCCACCGGACTCTCTGAGATTAGAGTTACAGACAGTTGTGAGCCACTATGTCTGTGCTAAGAATCAAACCCAGGTCCTATGGAAGAGCAGCAAGTACTCTTAGCCATAGATCCATCTCTTCAGTCCAACAGACTTCTATTTTCTTAAGTGAAACGAGGGCGGAGGGTATGGGTTAGCAGGATAGGAAGAGGCCTTCCCCCATGATCTTATCTCTCCTCCCTCCCCGTCTCCTAGGGACCCCCGGCCTGGATACCATCTCAGACCCTTTCAGTTGGAGCTGGCTCCCTGGGCTGGGTAGAGATCAGGATGCCTGGCTCCCAGGAGAGCTAACTACCAAAGCCAGTCTCACCTCCAGTGTGCCACAGAAACCCACAAAGGCTCCAGGGAAAGCTCCCAAGAGTACCAAGAAGTGGGTGACTAAAAATGCAAAGAGACCAACCACTCAGCCCCCTGGGATGCCAACCACCAAACATTCCAGGGCCCCAGGCACCCCAACCTCCCTGCATCCAACAGCACGCACCTCTGAGTTACCAAAGAGACTGACCACTGAGGCCCCCCACAGGCAGACCTCACATACCACTGTAAGGCTGACCCCTAGGGCCCCCTGGGAATGGACCTCAGAGCCTGTGCTGTCACGGTCCACTCAAGGTCCCCAAGAAGTGACCTCTGAGGCCACCACAACGGAAAACCCTCAGACCTCGTTGGAGCCATCGGGTGAGAGCACAGAAGGCTCTCTGGAATCATCCCAAGATCCAGCTGCCACCCCAACTGCTGGAGTCCCTGTGTCATCAGGTGAGTAGTAGAGAGTTAAAAAGGTGGGGACAGGGAGGTGGCCCTGTACCTCCTAACCTGAGAGCCTCCCACCTCCCCCAGGTCCCTTCCGGGTTCGTCTGGCTGATGGGCCCAACAGGTGTGCTGGCCGGCTAGAGGTGTGGCATGCCGGACTCTGGGGAACAGTCTGTGATGACAGCTGGGACATCCGTGATGCCACAGTGGCCTGCTGGGAGCTGGGTTGTGGAAAGGTCCGGCCCCGAGTAGGCAAAACGCACTATGGCCCTGGCACTGGGCCCATCTGGTTGGATGACATGGGCTGTAAAGGAAGTGAGATGTCACTGAGTGACTGCCCCTCGGGGGCATGGGGGAAGCATAACTGTGACCACGAAGAAGACGTTGTGCTCACCTGCACTGGTACCAGGGAACAGCGAGGGAGGCCGAGGTGGTGGAGTTAGAGTGGGACAGAATGGCGTCTAGTGGGCTAGAGGGGACTCGGCGTTGGTGTCTAAAGGTCTAAGGAGCGGGCTGGAGGGGGCTTAGTGTGAGAACAGGAAAGGGTTACTTCGGGAGATTCTGGCAGGGAAGGGAAGCCCAGGGGGGAGGACCTCAGCTAGCAGGAAGAGGCACAAGCTACCTGTCTCTCCCCCAGGCTACACGGGTGATGACGACTATCCTTCCTGGACCTGGGACCCTACTTCCGGAGAGGACCTGACCAAAGGGACCACAGAGGCTGCGCGGCCTGGACATTCACTTTCCTGGGCTACCACTACCAACACTGAAGTCCTCTCTCCAGCAACACAGAGCCTTCCAGACACGGGTGAGGGGCTCAACCTGGGTGCATATGCCAAGGCATGTGTGATGAGGTCAGAGGAAAAATGGTGGAGCTCTATCCACAAGCTCCTTTACCCACCGGGCCATGGTGTCCACCCGGTTTTGTTCTGTTTGTTTTGTTTTTGAGGTGCTATGTCATGTATCCCAGACTGGCCTTGAACTTGCTATGTGGCTGAGGTTTGCCTTGAACTTCCTGTCTTCCCCTCCCAAGTATTGGCAGTACAAACATATGTGCTACTGTGGTCAGCCATAAAGATCTCTCTAACAGCTAGCCTAGGCCTCCATGTCCTGGCAGGCTTGCCTAAATGTGTTCCACTCCTGGGCTTGACAGTATTCCTCTTCTCCAGAGTGCAATGGGACAGCATGTGGCTCTGAGCGATCAGAGGGCATCAGTTAGTACTGAGCCTACCAAATCGACCAGGCAGCGGCCCCTCAATCCAGAGCATCTGCAGGAATGACCCAGAGCCCTCAGCTCAGGGTTGTCCTGTAAGCACATGGTCCCACAGTCAGCAGACGCATACCCAGTCTGGCAGTCCATGCGTTGTCCTGGTCAGGCTCTAGGTCAGACACAGACAGGACCCTCCTGGAGCACAGGTTCTAACTCCTGCCCTTCCCAGCCCCACCCATGAAGGTCAGTGCCTTACATGACATCTATCAGTCCTTCTGTTTCTCCATGGCTTCTGTTTTGCTATGGTCTGTGTCCTCCCATCCCTGATGCTAACTCGGGGATCTCCATCCACCCTGGCCCCTGAGCTGCCACCCTGCATGTTCTCTGTCATCTCCCATCCAGCTCTGTTCCTATGGCTCCCATGGGTGATCTCTCTACTCCTGCACACTCTGCTGCCTGTGAACTTTTCCTTTCTTACCAACTTCTTCACTTTATCAGCTACATCTTAGAACTCCATTTTGCTTTTCTCCTGGTGTCTTTCTCCCATTGGATTCGTTCCCACTCTCTTTTCCTCTTTAGTACTCTGTTTTTCCCAGTGCAGTATCTCTTGTTTTTTTCCTCAGTTTTTCTTTAAAGTTCTATACTCCTTCCACACCTTTTACATTTTTTAAAGTTATTATTTTATGGGTATGGTTGTTTTTGCCTGTAGGCATGTCTATGCCATGTGCATACAGTTCCCACACAGGCCAGAAGAGGGCACCAGAGTCCTGGCCAGAAGAGGGCACTAGTGCTCCTGAAACTGGAGTTACAGACGGGCATGCGCAGGGAATTGAACCTGGCTTCTCCAGGAGAACAGCCTGAACTATCTGTCCAGCCCCTGTATCTTCCTTTCAAGTCACCATCTCACCCCATTTCTCAGTAGTTTGCTTTTTCTTTTTTCTTTCGTTGTCCCAGCTGGCCTAGAACTCCTGTTCTCCCCCTGCCTCCACCTCCCCAGCCCTCGGGTCACTGGGCATGTACCACCTTGCCTGTCACTCATTGTATTTCACGTGACTTCCTCTCTTCTTTCCTTCCTGGGTTCCCCCTCCACTGTCTTTTTCAGACCCTCTGCTTTTATCTCCTCCCTTCTGTAGCTTTCCCCCTTTCCTTCCTTTTTCTTTGTTAGATTGATTGATTGTATATGTGTGTGCATACACACCTGTGCTCGGGGCTATATGCCACAGTGTGTGCTCGCACACACACTCATATGTATGTGTGTATGCACGAGTGTGTGTGTGTACACTTCCATGCATGGATTCGTGTGTGTGCATGCGTGAGAGTGTGCACAAGTGCACGTGCTTGTGTGTGTATATATGTACAACTTGCATTGAGTCAGTCTTCTCCTTTTACCATGTGGGTTCCAGGTATATAACTAGAATTGTCAGGCTGGGTGCCGATCCATCTCATCTGCCCTGTCTCTAATTTATTACTCCAGCCACCTGTCATTCATGTCCCTCTTTCCTCCCTTCCCCTTCTTGAGACAGGATTTCCTTTTTCTTTTTAAGATTTATTTATTTTATGTATATGAGTACACTGTAGCTGTCTTCAGACACTCAGCAGAGGGCATCAGATCCCATTACAGATGGTTGTGAGCCATTACAGATTATGTGGTTGCTGGGAATTGAATTCAGGACCTCTGGAAGAGCAGTCAGTGCTCTTAACTGCTGAGCCCTCTCTCCTCTTTCTTTTTTTTTTTTTAAAGATTTATTTATTTATTACATGTAAGTACACTGTAGCTGTCTTCAGACACTCCAGAAGAGGGCGCCAGATCTCGTTACGGATGGTTGTGAGCCACCATGTGGTTGCTGGGATTAGAACTCTGGACCTTCGGAAGAGCAGTCGGGTGCTCTTACCCACTGAGCCATCTCACCAGCCCTCTTTTTCTTTCTTTCCTTCCTTTTCCTCTCTTACTTTTCTCTGCCCCTCCCCACTTTTGAGCTGTTCTTTTATAGCTCAAGCTGGGCTTCTCTATGTACCCGAGACTGGCCTTGATCCCCTGACTGCACCCATCAATGCTAGGATTACAGGCACGCAAACTCCAACTTCTTTTCAGTCAGCTACTGCCATGTTCTGAGTCACACTTTCTGTTTTTTAATTCTGCTAGCTTCAGTCCTTTCTCCCTCCCCCTCCCCCTTTTTCTCTGTGTCTCTTGGCTCTCATTTCAGTGAGAGAGGACACTATTTGTGTCCTACCCGCTGCCTTTCGCACCCCTGTTTCTCTGTCTCCCTCATTTCTCTCTGCATACACCTGTTGAATGCTCCTTGCCTCTCTCCGTATGTCCCTCTGCCTGCCACTGATCGGTCCTTTCTGGAACCCAGCATGCACAATCAGGCCTGCCTAGGTAGGTACCTGCTCTTCTGCCTAGCACCTCCTTACGTCACGGGTGCAGCACATTTTGATTGGCCACCAGGATCCCTGTTCCCCACCTGTAGAGTTGAACTAGGGAGCCGACTTCAGGAACGTATAACGTGGAGCCAGGAGTACCTCTTGCTGGTATCGAGGTTGATCGTTAGAATGCTGGAATCAGAAGTGAGTTTTTAGAGACCCCGTTCCTTGTTCAAGTGTAGCTGCATTTCCAGACATTCCACACAATTCGGGCAGTTTCTCTGTCCTGCAGCGCCCCCTCGTGGTAGAATTGAGCGCATGGCGAGGCACTGCCCACTGCAGAGACAGCTGAGGCAGGGGGATCCTTGTAGGGGGAGCGGGGCAAATAAATTAGAAGTACAAACTGTACAAGCAAACTCTTGGGACAATTTTATGTATCAAGGGTTAGAAGAAGGTGTGGTAGTAGGATGAGACTGTTTCAAACAATTTATATGTGTCTTATGTATATATGTGTGTGGTATGTATGTAGGTATAACTGTATGTAAATGCTTGTGTGTGTCTCTGCAATGTGTGGACAGTGTGTGTGGAGGCCAGAGGACAACGTCCGGTGCTATTCCCAGGCACTATCTAAACCTTGTTTTTATGAGACAATGGCCTGAAGCTCAACATCGAGGCTAGGCTGGTGACGCATAAACCTGGGAGATAGCCCTGTCTCTGTCTGCCTACCACTAGGATTGCAAGAGCAGCCAGCACACCCAGCTTTATATTTTCTTTAAATGTGTGCTCTGGGGCTCACACTCCGTTCCTTGTGTTTGCAAAACAAGTAATTTACAAACTGAGCTATCTTCTGGCTCTTGTTTGCTGCTGAGAGCTTCTTTTTCCATAGCCTAAGCTGGCTTGGAAGTCACTGTGTAGTTCAGGCAAGCCTTGAACTCCCAGTGGTAGGATTATAGGCATGCATCATGATGCCAACCTAATGCCATTCCCTCATTGTACTGGGATGAAGTGTGCTGCCATTCAAAGCACAAGCCTGGGCTCTGACTCACTTAGCTGACTCCAGTCCAGACACCACAAGGACTGGAGCAAGTTGTGTGACTGCACGTTCCAATCCAATGTACAGAAGGCCCGTGTCATCACCTATAACAGAAAACATTGCTTACTGAAACAGTTCATAGGTTCAGGATCCCAAGGTTGTACTGATTATAGAAGAGAAATCAAGAAAGGCCTTCCAGAAATGTGATATTATCCTTCAGCAGAGGAGAGCAAAAAGAGAAGTGTTGTTTAATTCATTCATTCATGTGCCATGGCATATGTGTGGAGTCAGAGGACAGCTTCCATTTTCTACTTCCACCAAGTGGGTTTTGGCAGAGTATAACTGAGGTCATCAGGATGTACAGTGAACAACTTTACCCACTGTTCCCAGGAAGGGAATTCTCAAGTGACCAAAGGCCCGTGGGAGAAAACCTGCACAGTCACATGGTTAAGATTCTTCTTAAGGACTTGTTTGTGGTTCAGGCATGGCGGTGCACACCCTTCATCCCAGAACTCTGGAGGCAAAGTATGTGGATCTATGTGAGTTTGAAACTAACCTGGTTTATATAGCAAGTTCCAGAACAGCCAAGCTACACACACACACACACAGACACACACACACACAGACACACACACACAGAGCTCAATGAGACCAGAAGAGGACATCCGATCTAAAGCTGGCATTACAGGCAGTTGTAAGCTGCCCAAAGTGTGGGTTGGAAACCCAAAAGATGCTCTTAACCACTAAGCCATTTCTCTCACCTCAGCAAGGGTAGGCTCTAAGCTCTAAGAAGGGCCTCCATGGATCTCTCTGGCTGCTAGAACATCATCACAGATCTAGTGGCTCATGTTCTTGATCTTCTGTAGGTCAGACTTCATGGGTCTCACTGATCTAAGATCAGGCAGGGCTGATCCCTAGAGGAGATCTGCCTTCTTGACTTTTCCAGCTCCAGCCCCTTCCTTCGTCAAAGCCCGGAGTGTGTTGCCTTTCTCTGGGCTTAATCGTGTCTTTAGTCTTTCCCCTGTGATTCATCCTGGAAAGGTTTGTGTATTCTAAGTATTTATGAGACTCAGGAATTTTTTTTTCTTTTTATTAATTATTTATTGTCACCCATTTATTTATTTATTTTAACTGTATTATGTTTGTGCATGTGTGTATGTGTGTGCTATAGCTTAAAAAAGGCTGCTTGGGACAGCATGATACTTCAGTAGATAAGGTACTTGGTGACAAACCTGCCAAGTATTGTTGGAGCACATGTGGTGGAAGGCACACATGCACTAATAAATACATGTCATTTTAAGATGTAAAGGGAGATTGGAATTCCAGGCCAGCATCAGCTACATGAGTTCAAGTTCAGCGTGAGCTACCTGAGACTGTGTCAAAAAAATATTGCTGTGAACGGAATCAGTGCATGCATTTGCTCTATGAGATAACCTCTTCAGTTTCTGCGTTTACTAGCCAAGAGCATCCTGACTGGTAGCCAAGGTGACGTAGGTTGTAGAGGGGCTGAATGATGGGTCAGCTGTGGTAATGAGCAGCAGGAAAACGTGGGAGGGAGGGCCCAACTTTCTTCCTCACACATCTGCAGATGACCAGGGCGGTTATGAGTTTTCCTGGACGTGGGATACACCTTCAGGACGGGGTCTGTCCAAGGGGACCCCCACCACAACCAAGCCTGGATCCACAGTTACCACTAGCACCAGCAAGAGTCCGGGCCACCCCTTTCCAGTTCCAAGGGCTCGTGCAGACACAGGTGAGGCATGGGCAAAGAAGAGGCCTGGGGAGTATGTGTCTGGGGTACAGAGATGGGCTCCAAGTTCCCAGGGGTAACCTACTTCTTACTTCAAAGATCAAGCAGAGAGACAGCCTCGAACTCACACACTTCCTCCTGCCTCTGACTCTGAAATGCTGGGGTTGAAAGCATGGGCCACCACGCCTGACTAACTCACTTCTTTTCATTCAGTTTAGAACCCCAGCCCAAGCGATAGATATGGTTGTTTCTCCCTCCTCAATAAAATCTCTCTGTAAACTCCCATATAGACATGTTCAGACCTGTGTCCCCTGGGTGATTCCAAATCTTGTCAAGTTGACAGTGAACGTTAATTAGCACATAGAGTCTCACTGTGGGTGTTTCCTAGGACTCTTCTCGTATCCCAAAGCGTGTTCATCTTTCTGGTCCCCTGGGCTCTTTCTCCACTCTGTACTTGTAGGCATGTGTGTTCCCCGCATAGGCCACCAGGTGGCGTCAGGGACCTCGCAAGAGTTGAGGAGGAGGGGCACTAGGGCCTGGTGAAGTCTGCCGGTGACCCATGATGTCACGAAGATCTTTGCCTTCCCATTGGTCATCTCCTCAAGGGACTTTGCGGAATACGTAGATAGGGCAATAGGGCAGACTGACCTCTGACCGATCTGCTGCCCCTCTTTTCTCCAACTCCAGGTTCACCAAGGAAGCCAACACCTGAGCGCCGGCCGCTGCCCACCTCAGCCAGGATAGTACACACCACCTCATCCCCTGCTTCCTCCACTTCACCAGAGCCTTCTGGCTCACGGCAGACCTCTGGCTCCTGGCCACAACTCATCCCAGACGCAAAGCAGGAGGGGACCTCTAGCCCCCCCAAACCATCTCCACTCACCCCAGGACTTCCCTCCCCAGCAACCTTTGCCTTGTCCACTCCTAATACCAGTTTGCTTCCAGCACGTTCCCCAGAGCTTTCAGGCAGCCCAGCACCCACCTCCCCTGAAGGGCTAGCCTCTGACTCCTCTATGCTATCAGAAGTGAGCAGGCTTTCTCCTACCTCAGAGCCGACTCCAGGATCTGACACAACACCAGCACCTGAAGTAATCCCAGGAAGTTCTGACTCCTCAGACCTCCCCATGAACACCAGGACCCCCACACAGCCATCCACAGCCTCTCACCCCACCAGCGCCCCTCAACCTACCACAAACCCTCAGCAACCCGGGAACTCCCACCCGGCCACAAGTCCTCAACCTCCCACCAACACTCACCCTTCCACCTCAACCCCTGCCACCCCTACCTCAGAGTCCCTTCCATCCTCCCGGAAGACAGGATTTTCCTCTCCCACTAAGCCTAGCCTAAACCCAGAGTTGACCTTTGAGGAAGCCCCATCCACAGACACATCCCAGATGCAGAGCCCAGAGCTCTTTCTAGCCTCGGAGTCTGGCCCCTCCAGGCCCTCTCCAGCCTCAAACTTGGACCCACTATCCACAGATGCCTTCCAACCACCCAGAAGCCAGACCTTACATTCAGCTTCAGACCCCATGGTGACCCCCGACCTTCCCATCTCCTCTGTGGCCCACCCATCGGATCAACCTTCCCCAGACCACCTCACTCAAGGGCCAACCCCTAATCACAACCCAGATCCTTTTGGGCCATGTGTGTCCCCAGTACCACCAGTAAGGGTCATGGCTTGTGAGCCACCTGCCTTGGTGGAGCTAGTGGGTGCTGTGAGGGAGGTGGGTCACCAGCTGCAGAGACTGACCTGGGCCCTGGAGCAGGACCGGCAGGAGCGCCAAGTCCTGGCACTGGGTCTAGCCCAGTTGGTAGAGGCTGCTCAGGGGTTGGGGCAGCTGAGTGAGACTGTAAAGAGGCTAGCAGAGGTGGCCTGGCCCCCCAGCACTCCTGTGCCCATGACCACCACCACAGAGGAGGAGGAGAGGCCTCTGAGGGGAGATGTGTGACCCACTCTGAAGTTCACGGTGCTTAAGATACTCTTAAACAAAGTGTGTAAAATCAAAGTGTGTACAATCAAAGTGTGTACAATCAAAGTGTGGCTGTTGTTACTGGGGAGCAAGGGCTCTGGAGGGACAGGGTTACAATGCTGATCCTAACTTGTCAATGCCACCTGCGATGGCGTTGGAGATCATGGTGAGGTGATGGCAGTTGATGCTCATGTGCTCATGGTATTGATGATGATGGCAGGGTGACGGTGGTGTTCATAGGGATCATGGTTAGTGACAGGATGGCGCTTATGATGAAGGTCATGGTGATGGTCACAATGCTGTGATGGTGGTTGTGGTGATGGGATGATGGCAATAATGGTGTGATGATGTCAGTGGCGATGAGCATGATGACAAAGATGGTGTGGTGGTGTTGTGGTATAATGATGAAGATGGTGGTCACGGTGTTACGGATGAAAGCCATGATTGTGTGTGGATGGTGATGGTGGTGTTAGTTGTGAAGGTTATGATGGTGTGTGTGGGGGGTAATTTTGTGGTGACTGTGGAGATGGCGTTGATAACAAACAGTGATGATGGTATTGGTGGTGGCGATGGTGAACTGTGGATGGTGGTGATTACAGTGGAGATGCTATTGATGGTTATGGTGAAACACACACAGTGAGTGTGATGGTGATGATGGTGGTGATGAAGAGGTGATGTTGGTAATGGCGGACACATGATGACACTGATGTGCTAGCAATGCTGGTGCTAATGTTGATCATGCTAGTGGTGATCATTATGAAGTCCTGACATTGATGAATCTCTGGAGGCAGGAAGCTGTCTCAGCCATGGTGTGCCCAGCTTTGAGGACAGAGCACACAGTTCATGAGTCCAAATAGGTGGGACAACATCATCGTCATATGGACAAGCACTTATGGGGTGTGTCTGTATCAGACTCTGTTTGAAGCAATTCTTACCCTTCCTAATGCTACAACCACTTAATACAGTTTCTCACGTTGTGGCGACCCCCAACCATAAATTTATTTTTGTTGTACTTCATAGCAGTAATTTTGCTACTGGTACAAATCATAAACATCTGATATGTGGATGTCTTCTGTGACCCCTGTGAAGGATGACCCTCAGGTTGAGAACCGCTGGTTTAGCGGCTCTGCAGCCGGCTGTCGTTCCATCTCCGTTAACACTGGCTGGGGAGGGTACTGTTACCACAGCTCAGCAGCGGAGGAGGAGATGCACTCTCAGCCTGGACGCCGGGGTGGAGTCCTTGCTAGGGGTAGTCCTAAGCCAGCTACTGAGCCTCTTAGTCTCCAATCCCCACCTATAAACGGGGATAATAATAGTGTATGTCTCATGGGCATGCGGAGATGGCTGGACGGGAACATTGTAATTCTGAGCACGCTTAGGCTCTGCAGGGTACGTGGTGAGAGTGTCTGATCTGTTGTCCCCGTTTTGTGCCCCAGTCCCTGCAGCAGCCTTGATTAGCAACCCAAATCTGTCTCCTCCAGACCCTTTTGAGAGAAGGTTCCATGCATGTAGCCCAATCTGGCATGTCATTCAGTGTGTCATGGATGCCCACAAGCTTCTGACCTTCTTGTCTGCATCTCCCAAGTGCTAGGAATGAAGACGTACAATATCATACTTGGTTTTATGCACCATTGAAGGTTGCACCTAAGGCTTCATGTATACTGGGCAAGCATTCTACCAACTGAATTTCATGTCCAGTTCAGATAGGATTATGTGGCCACATCGAACCAACTGGGCTTGTGTCTAGTCTTGCAGCCTGTATAGCTCGGGAATTTTTGTTCATTTCTCAGAGCCTCAGTTTTCTCCTCTGTAAAATGGGAATATTAATCACACTAAGCTCACAGGATGAGGATTACCATTGAGTTAGTTCATGTACAGGCAGAGATGCCAGGTGGTACAGATCCACTTATGAAGACTGAGCCCAGGCCTAGTGAGATGGCTCAGTGGGTAGACACTTGCTATGTATGCCCTGATGATCTGGGTGCCTGGAACCTAAATAATAGAAGGAGAGAACCAACTCCCATAAGTTGTTCCCTAACCTCCATATGCACCCCCAATAAAGTGAGTGAATTAGTGGAAAAACCCCTTAAAAACAGAAGTGATCCCAGACACAACTAACTATGGCTCTCTGTGCCTAGCATGTGAACTCTGTGTGTGTGTGTGTGTATGTGTGTGTGTGTGTGTGTCAGAGAGAGAGAGACAGAGAGAGAGAGACAGAGAGAGATGAGACAGAGAGAGAAGAGAGCACTCTCTCTCCTAGGACTGGGACTTCAGGCAGGCACCGCCTGAAAACTACTTCCCATCCACATCGCTGCGGCCCTGCAAGGGAGGAGTCATCGTCTGCTTTGCAGAAAGGACTCAGGGCCCTCTAGCCCATCATCAAATCCACACAGTAGAGCTGCAACCCAGCCCTGGAACAATAATGGCCATGCCCCTTCTTTGACCTCGTCCTGGGGTTCCAGATTAGGACTTTTATGACTCACCCATCTTAGTGACCAGAGCAGGTGCCTTCCTATATCTGCACCTCTTCTTACTGGTCTGAAAACTGAGGACCAGCTTAGAAGACACTCCACCCCTCTAACTCCAGTTCTGACCCCTAAAACTGTGGCCAGGAAACCAGTCCCTCCTCCTCTTCCCAGATCACGACTCAGAGGTCACTGAAGGTGACGGAGCCTGGCGCCCCTACACTCCTGTAAAGGCCAGTAGGGTCCAGTTACTGATTCGGGCAGGGAGTGGGATAATGCCCAGGGGTCTTAATAGATGGACACTCTGGTCCCGCCAGCAGGCAACGGCATATGCAGGGGACTCTCTGGTCCTAAAATCTCATTAAGCCAAAGACTTAAATAACTACTGAGAGCTAAACTTGGGAGGATAGGGCTTCTGCTGCCTTCTCCTTCCTGTCCTGGCTCATTAGAGTGTCATAGAGCAGTACCCCAGATTGGAAAAACAGTTGTCTCTATCCCTGGTCGAGATCAGGTGGACCCTCTACAGATCATCTCTCTGAGTCTGCCAGAGCCCAACTTGGGGGACACTCTTTGTCTTGTCTGCAAACCAGAGGTGTGTGGGTGTGATGGGTGTTCTAGGCCAAGGTCTCTTTACCCCCGGATACCTTCTGCTAGCCCCAAACAAGTGGGTACCTAATTACTCAGTCATCCTATCCTTGTTTGGCTGAGCAGCTAAGCCCAAACATCTGGCTCCAGGGCCCACAGCCAGGATGGGTAGCCAGCCCCACCCGCTGCTGGCCCTGACCCTCGACACCTCCCTCAGGACAGCTGAGCTCTGTGTCTGCTTGCCAGCTTGCAACAAGCCCAGAACAGTAGCTGCATAGAACTAACAAGCTCAATGGGTGTAGATAAACTATAAACTTGAGCTCCATTAAACACACACACAGACACACACACACACACACACATCACAGCATACACCACACACATATGCACACATACACATCAAAACACACCACACATACACATCAAAACATATAACACACATACACACACACATATCACAGCATACACCACACACATATGCACACATACATATCAAAACACACCACACATACACATCAAAACATATAACACACACATATCGCAGCATACACCACACACATATGCACACATACACATCAACACACACACACATACACACATATCACAGCATACACCACACACATATGCACACATACACATCAAAACATATAACACACACACACAGCAGGAGCAAAGACAATATCTCCAGTCAGATAAAGCAAGATGTGTATCTGTCATGATCCACCTGGGATATGACTATTGACAGAGAAAACTAAAGAATGGATCAGATAGCCGGGTGTGGTGGCACACGCCTTTAATCCCAGCACTTGGGAGGCAGAGGCAGAGGCAGGTGGATTTCTGAGTTCGAGGCCAGCCTGGTCTACAGAGTGAGTTCTAGGACAGCCAGGGCTACACAGAAAAACCCTGTCTCGAAAAACCAAAAAAAAAAAAAAAAAAAAAAAAGAATGGATCAGATAAATCACGGTGCTAGGAAGCCCATTCAGAACACTGGATCTGTATTGCAACATCACACCCTGAACTGCAGGCAAGACATCCAGCATCGACTCCTCAGAGGTTGGTCAGGAACCCACTTCCAAGACCTGTCAAAACCCCCTACGTCTTAGCACATGTAGTTAACATTTGTTAGCTGGGGCTGAGGATGTGGCTCAATCGGTAGAGTGCTTGCCTTGCGTGCACAAGGCCCTGTGCTTGCTCCCCCACACACAAAGGAACAAACCCTTACCTATGAAGAGGGCCGCTGGGCTTTTCGTCTCTCTGTACAAGGCTATCTGTACGAGGCTATCTGGCTGCGAGTTTTGACCTTCTTTCCTGCAAGAGGCATGGGTAGTGGGCAGTTGTTATTTTTTTTTTTTTAAGTTCCTAGTAGGTGGCACACACCTTTAATGCCAGCACCAGGTAGATCTCCCATGCCTACATAGTAAGACCCTGTCTTAAAGAGGGGGCAGGGTGGGAGAGAGGCAGAGAGGCAGAGAGAAAAAGAAAACCTGACCTTGAACTCACAGAAGCTCACTTGCCCAGCTTGTATGTGTTTTGCCTGCATGCACGTCTGTATTCTGAGGGTGTGCCTGCTGCTCACAGAAGCCTGAAGAGGGAAGGCATCAGATCCCCTGGAACAGGAGTTATGGGTGGCTGTGAGCTGCCACATGGGTTCTGGACCCTGGTCCTCTGCAAGGTCAGCAAATGTTCTTAGCTGCTGAGCCGCTTCTCCAGTCTCCTGGCCGTGAGCACATTAAGATAACTGCAGTATTCATCGGGATCTAACCTAAGAATGTGTTCTGCCCACACCACCCCCAGAAGTGGAAATCCATGGCTCTTAGCAGTCTTAGCCTCAGGACCTCAGCTGCTACCTCACCAGCTCCTTTCTGACTTACTACAGGCCGTCTGTTCTAGATATTTCCTGTAGATGCGATTGCCACCTGTGGTCCCCTGTAGCTGCTTCTGTGACACTCGGGAGGGTGTGTGCCCCATTCATTCCTCTACCGGACCTGGTGGCCTCTCGTGCACAGATGAATCACACATTGCTCATGCATTGTTTTGTTAGATGTTTGAGTTGTCTCCACTCTCTGGTAACACTACCGTGACCATGTGTGTGCACGCGTGTGCGGCCTTTGTATGTGTGTGCATAGACGTGAGGACACTCATGTATGTGTGGAAGTCGGCAGTTCATGCCTGTTGCCTTCTTCAATTGTTTTCCACTTTTTATAAACAAAAACAAAACAGCTTCATCCCTGTATATAATGAATCTTGGTCATTTTCATTCCGTTTTCCTCCTTCGTGCCCCTCCCCTCCTGACGGAGCCTTTCTTCCCAGTTGGTTTTCTTATTTTCACATTTGTTTTTAATGTTCTCACTGAGTTTAATTGTGGCTACTTGCAACGCTGAAGAAAATGACTTCCCCTTTCCTCCCCTCAACAATGAACGACCAGGAACCATTCAGAGGGGTGGGGCGGGGGCTCACGAAGGGCCCAACTAGGTGCAGATAACCACTCCTGAGTGCGTCGTGGAGGCCAGGTCATGTCTGGAACATCTGGAAAGCAATGTCTCAAACACTCCTCCCCACTCTCCCATTCTCAAGATCTTTTCTTCCTTCAAGTTGGACAAGGTGATTTAGATGTCCAACTGAGGGCTGATCCTCAGACCCTTGTTCTCATCACGTTGACCAGTTGGGTTTCTCTGTTAAACTCAGGTCCGCTGCAAAAATCCACCTGATTCTCCTCCCCCCACCCCCACGGTTTCTCTGTGTAGCCCTAGCTGTCCAGGATCATTCTGTAGATCAGGCTGGCCTTGAACTCAGATCTATCTGCCTCTGCCTCTCAAGTGCTAGGATTAAAGGCCTGCCCTGCCCCCACCTGGTTTACCTGTTTTTGTTTTTGTTTTTGTTTTTGTTTGGGAGGGCTTCTGCGGCTTCTGTTTTTACACGTAAACCACTGGGGGAGTCTTGGCCTTCGGCACCCTAAAGATTACACTGCAGTTCCGAGGGTTCCAGACACTAGCTGGGAAGTCAGGTGACAGAAACAATGATTCAGACCAATCACATGATTACAAAGCTGGGTCTCCAGCAGGGCTCCTGGTGGTCAGGTGTGGACGTCTAAGGAAGCAGTGATGTGGGAGGGGCACGCACTGGGCTGGCCTTGAGCCGCCTGGATGACACCAGGGACAGAGGATCTAGCAGCTGGTGGCCCCAGGGATCTCCAGTCCATGCTTTACTTGGCCAGGGGGTTCCTGAAGGACCTGCTGCAAACTTGGCTTTGCTGCCCAGCTCTTCCTCGATTCTAAGGATCTGATTGTACTTGGCCAGGCACTCAGATCGGCAAGGGGCAATGAAAGTGTCCTCAGTGGAGGTCAATGAGACACCATAACGCCCCAGCCGTTGGACTGGGCCAGCTTACACGCCTGCAGAGACTCTGTCACAGAGCCGATCTGGTTCACTTTGAGCAGGAGGCATTTGCAGGAATTCTCTCCTGCAGCCTTGTCAATCTGCCTAGGGTTGGTCACTGTGAGGTCACCGCCTAATGTCTGGATACCTGCACTAGCTGTGAACCTTTTGAAACAGTCTCTCACTAACTCTGGAGTTCACCCTCTGCCTACACCTCCCCAGCCCTGGAATGGAAGGCACATTCTGACTGCACGTGGCTGTTCATGTGGGTGCTGAGAACCTGGTCTCGGGTTTTTATGCAGGCTGAGCCATCTCCTTTGTACCCTGTGTGGCCTTTTGTCCTGTCCTTGTCTCCTGGGCATATACCTAGAAGTGGAATTGCTGGGTCTGGTGTAGCTCCTTGGTGGAAGTTACATATATATGATGTGTGTGTGTGTGTTGCACACACATGCCACGACACATGTATAGAGGTCAGAGGACAACTTGTGGGGAGTTGGTTCTCTCCTTTCAGCATGTGGAAAGGAACTCGTCATCAGGCTTGGCGGCAAGCACTTTACTCACTGATCCCTCTTACTGGCCCCAGCTGATGGCAAAAGCCTGCTCCAGTGTGTGAAGGGCCCCACTTCTCACATCCCCACTTCTTTGTCCCTTAAAGGAGGCTGTACTCCCAGGTCTGAAGTGTTTATTGCTTCAGTTCCAGTCTGTACCAATCAGGTGCCCTGACTCAGGGAGGGGCTAACGCCTTGGCAACATAACTGTTCTCATCTCCACCTCACACTTAGGCAGCACTCCATTTCCCTCCCAACCTGAGCTCACACATGCCCATGCATATCCATGTACACCTGCCGTCTTCACACACGCTTGCACACCTACTCTTTTGTTCATACCCCTGCTCACCCAACTAACTCTTAGAAACGCCACACTAGCCTGCACAACTTGTGTCCACAACTCATAAGTGCTTGCACACTCAAGCTCACACTCACTCCTGTGTACCCGCACACATGTTTACACTCACGGACACACCTGCACATTCACATTTACAACTAACCCCCCTGACCCTCACACACACATTTGTGACTCTTGGGTGAACACACACAACATACTCATGTCCACACTCATTCATGCTTACACATGTACAAATGAGTTCATCTTCATGTCTGCGTCACACTTTGTATTCATGCTTTGGTTTGTGTGCATACTCATGTTTACACACACCTTTGAGCATGTGACCACATTACTCCAGTACTCACTTCCACTCACACACATGTACACTCACATAACCGACCCATGCTCACACCCACAAACTCATATCTATACTTTTGTTCATACTTACCTGGATAGATCATATTCACACTCCTACACCTATACTGGTGCACACTCAAATTCATGCCTGCCCACATGGTTGTGTTCACACTCACTTCCTCACACTAGTGCTCACCTCTTAGTGCACAAATACTATCATATTCACATGTACACTCAATCTTAACACCAGATGTTAACATAATGCAGAAATCTAAACATTTCTGCATTTGCACCCACCCTTGCACACTCAGATAGCCACGATTATGATCACACTAGTCCTGGCACCTCTACACTCACTCATGCACACTCGTGTCCATATGCTCATAGTCATGTGTACTCATGTCTACACTTGTGCACTTGTTCGAATCTACCCACACATTTCGTATCACACTCACTTTCATGGTCATGTCAACTCCTGCACACACTAGCACAATCTCATAGTCACACCCTGCACTCCCGCACTCACACCCTGAACTTAATGTTTACACTCACACACATTAATTTCTGCATGGATGCACACTCCCACAATCACTCCCGACTCACACACTCATGTGTCACACCCACCCACACTCACATGCAAACATATTCTCACTTTCTTCCACACTCTTGTGGCTATGGCCGCATATGCGCTCTCACACTTATCCATGCCCCTCCTCTCGCACCCTGGTGGTTCAACAGTGAGGCTGCTTCTGGGATTTGAATTCCAGCTCTACTGCTGGCAGGTGTGTGGGCTCTGACCGGGTTTGTGGCTGCTGTGCAGCACCACAGCCTGAAAGGTGAAGTGTGGATCATCCTTGGGACCCCTTTGGCATGCTAAGAAGGAGGACCCAGTGATCAGGGAGCAGCTGTGAGCAGGTAGGTGTCCTTAGTGTGAAATGGAGCTGTTAGCATTGTTAATTTAGTGTTGTCCTTCCACTTGGACCCTCCCTAGGAGTCTTCTCTCTTCCCCTGCTGCTCAGCTTCGTGCCTTGTCATTGTCACCTTCCAGCTAATCCTCAGCTGCCACCACCAATTAACAAATGCACAGGCGCCCCTGTGCCCCACCACCCGGCTCCAGTCCCCGCTTACCCAGCGACACCCTCATCCCAGGCACCTCCAGCTTTATGGGACACATTCTTGGCCTAATTGCTCATGCTATTTTAGATCCACGGAGGAGGTGGCAGGACGTCTTGACACAGCTCACCCCCTTTGCTGTCCCCATCTATTCCTTCTAAAGAGCCTCTATTCTCAGGCGCCCCACTGGTTACCCAGGATAGCAACTGTCATCTCTACCGCTTTGGCTCGTATCCAGAATCCAGGGGTCCTTGGGGTCATTTCACACATAGACACACATGATCTGCCAGCCCCCGACCAGGCAACGCCTTGTAGCCACAGCAGGGGCACTGGGGTGTATGTGCAGGGGGCTTGGGAGCCAGTGACACATGATCCATTCCTGAGTTGTAGCCTTGGTCTGGGCCTGCAGCCAAGCAGGGCACAGAGAGGAAGAGAGAGTGTTTGCAAACATGGTGGATGCCAGGAAGGGGCTAGGGTGAGAAGGAGAGAGGAACCAGACTGATGAAGACTGGTTGAGGCTCCTGTCTGACCTTCCTTGCCCAGCCATGCTGATACAAACGTGTGTACCTGGGCACACCCATGCATGCACACACGCACATGCTCAGACATACACAGGCTCAAACATTCAGACACAATATACACAAAATGTTATATGCCATGAGTGGCCTTGTTTTTTGAGACAGGATCTTTCTCTGGGACCTAGGACTCAAAGATTAGGCTAAGTTGGAAGGCCAGGGAACCTCAGAGGTCTGCCTTTCTCTCCTTAGTGCAAGGATTTTTAAAAATTTTTTTATTTTAAAGGATTGCCCTTAAAATTGTTCGAACTTGGGTCTCCACACTTTTGTGGCCAGCACTTCACCAACCAAACATGTTCCCAACTGTGTTTTTCGTTGGTACTGCACAAACTCAGACTAGGTTCTTAGAAATCAGCAGCCTCTGGGACTGGGGACATGAATCCGTTGGTGAAGTGTGTGTTTAGCACACATGAAGCCCAGAGTTAGAGTCCTAGCACAGCATAGACCCAGCAGGCCTGTAATCCTAACCCTGAGGAAGTGGAGACAGGAGCAGAAGGAGTTCAAGATCATCCTCAGCCACATAGAAAGTTTGAGGGCAGCCTGCCCTATGTGAAATCATGTCAAAGAAGGAAGGAAGGAAGGAAGGAAGGAAGGAAGGAAGGAGGGAGGGAGGGAGGGAGGGAGGGAGGGAGGAAGGAAGGAAGGAAGGAGGAAGGAAGGAAGGAAAGAAGGAAGGAAGAAGGAAGGAAGGAAGAAAGAAAGAAAAGAAAGAAAGAAGAGGGGAGGGGAGGGGAGGGGAGGGGAGGGGAGGGGAGGGGAGAGGAGAGGAGAGGAGAGGAGAGGAGAGGAGAGGAGAGGAGAGGAGAGGAGAGGAGAGGAGAGGAGAGGAGAGGAGAGGAGAGGAGAGGAGAGGAGAGGAGAGGAGAGGAGAGGAGAGGAGAGGAGAGGAGAGGAGAGGAGAGGAGAGGAGAGGAAAGAGGGGAATGGAGAGATGCCTCAGTAGTTAAGAGCACTAGCTGCTCTTCCAGGGGACCCAAGTTAAATTCTTGGCACCCACATGGCAGCTCACAACTGAGTGTAACTCCAGTTTCAGGGGATTTGACACCCTCACACAGACATACAGGAAGGCAAAACCAATGCACATGATTTTTTTTTTTAAATGAGGAATTTGGTAGTGCAAGCCTTTAATTCCAGCACTGGGGGCAGAGGCAGGCGGATCTCTGAATTTGAGGCCGCCCTGGTTTCCATAGTGAGTTCCAGACCAGCCACAGCTACAGAGTGAAACTCTGTGTTATAGAAACTAAACCAAAACAAAAATATGAAAACTGGGCAGGTGAGATGGTTCAGTAGGTAAGTCTGTCAACAGAACCAATTTCTGCAGCAAGCTGTCCTCTGTCTCTACAGGCATGTGGTGGCATGATCATATAATGATTAATTATCTTTAAAATTAAAAATTGAATAGCCACCCAAACAATATTTAGGAACCTGCCATCACAAGTTCCATGTAAGAGCGGCCCATTAAGGGTCCTCACCCAAGCACCATTTGGCCCTATGACTTCTCTGTGTCTGTCTCTCTGGGTGTCTCTGTCTCTGCCACATGCCCCTCCCACTCTTTCCCAGATGAACAGAGTCACAGCACAAGATTCAGTTGCCAGGGGAACTTTATTTGCAGAGGGCAGCTGGGCAAGTGTACCTCACTCAGAGGGTGGTATCCCAGAATGCAGGTGAGTAAGCAACAAAAGCCAGAGCAGATTTGAGTGGAGCGAAGCCACATGAGCGAAGATGGGAGACAGGAGGACAGAAACAAAGTGAGAGAGCCAGAGGACAGTGACAGAGTGCGAAAGGCCCACATGGTGTGGAGCAATGCTGATCAGATGTGTCTATTCATTTGGTTGCTGCTGCAGGCTGGGCATTGCTCAGAGATGTAGGGTCAGTCCTTCAGGGGCCAAAACCCACCCCCTGGGAGCTCAGAAAATAAGCGGGCAGTTAGTAAAGGACACAAAAGTACAGAGAAGCCTGGGGTTGTGAAGTTCACAGCAGGTGGCCATTTTACCTAGGTTTGTGGGGAAGGCTAACTGAGGTGGGATGGTGCAGAGCTACGCCGGACAGCGGAGCATGGTACATGCCTGCTATTCCAGGACTCAGGAAGCTGAGGCAGGAGGACTCAGAGTTATATAGACCAGAGCCAGCAAGATGGCTCCCGTAGCTAAAGGCACTTGAAGGCTTATAAGAATTCCATGGCTGGGCTCCATGGTGGAAGGAGAGGACTGACTGCTAAAAGTCCTCTGATTTAGCCGGGCGTGGTGGCGCACGCCTTTAATCCCAGCACTCGGGAGGCAGAGGCAGGCGGATTTCTGAGTTCGAGGCCAGCCTGGTCTACAAAGTGAGTGCCAGGACAGCCAGGGCTACACAGAGAAACCCTGTCTCGAAAAACCAAAAAAAAAAAAAAAAAGTCCTCTGATTTACACACAGCACTACACACACACACCCCATATACACACACATATGTGCATATACAGGTATATGTATATACACGCATACGTGCGTGTACACACACATACACACACAAATGCATGCACACATACACACATACAAACACATATATGCATGCACACAAGCACACGTGCACACATTCGTGAATACACACAGCATAAAGGAGGGGCACAGATAACACACAGGACGGATGAGAGATAGATAGAGCCAAAACCAAGAAGAGGCCACAGCCAGGCAGCTCAGGCTAAGCAGGTCTCAGCATGCAGGCTGCTCCCCCTTTGCAGCCTCCTGTCCTCCTCTCCACCCATCTTCTCTCAGCTCCTTTGCCAATTCCTCAGCCTCCCCTTCCCTCTGCTTCCAGGGTTGGCCTAGATAGCTCTTGATGGAACTCACAGGGTTCCTCTTCCGGGGGTGAGGATCTAGCAGCCCCCATAGGAGAGTGTCTGCTGCAGGTGACAGGCTATACCAGGGCTGTGGCCGGTCTTGGGGCTGACCAGAAGCCTGCCAGATGAGAAAGTCCTCAAAGAAAGGGTCAACCTCCACCAGGGGCTGGTCCCAGGGGAAGTAGCCAGTAAGGAGGCAGAAGATCAGGACCCCTAGAGCCCAGGCATCCAGGGAAGGTTGGATGGGTAGTCCCTCAGGGAGGGGTGGTGGGGCACAGAGCTCAGGGGCAGTGTAGGGGATAGGTGGCCCAGTGAGTCGGAGCAGGGTCCCTCGGGGCCGGGTGTGGCCGAAGTCTGTCAGCTTGATGTGCTGGCAGGCTGGGTCACACACCAGCACATTCTCTGGCTTCAAGTCCCGGTACACCAGGCCATGCGAGTGAATGTGTTCCAGGGCAGAGGCCAGTTGGGCTGCACAGCGCTGGGCTGCTGGCTGTGGGAGACCCACCTGCAGGGGCAGAGATGACGAATAGACACTGCTCCCCCAGCTGTTGAGGGACAATGCAAAGATAGGGCTTCTTTTCAACCCCATGTGCAGATGCCGTGGGGAAAGCTGAAGAGGCCGACAAACAAACAGGTGAGGCCTGTGAGGCCTGCCTAGTGTGACTTGGTGAGGCCTCTAAGTCTGTGAGACTTGTGACCCTCGTGAGGTCTTGTGGGATCTGGTGAGGGGTTGTGACCCTTGGGAGGCCTATTGAAGCCTATGAGGCCTGTGAGCCATGAGAAGCCTACTGTGAACTTCTGAGGCTTAGGAGCCTGTGAATCCTTTGAGACTGTAATGCCTATGAGGCTTAGTATAAACCTCTGAGGTCTTGTGTGAATATGAGTGTTAGCTTGTGTGGGTGTGAGGCCTATGAGGCCTCCTGTGAGCCTGTCAGGTATGAACTACTGAGGCTTTTGTGAGGCATAGCGTGTGTCTGTGAGGATGTGAGACTGTGAGGCCTATGAGGTCCAGTGTGAGCCTGTATGACCTAGGAGTCTCTGAGGCCTGGTGCAAGCCTGTCAGGCCTGTGAGAACTTCAGGCCTGTGAGGTCTAGTGTGAGCTTGTGAGGCCTACTTGAAACTGAGTCTTGTGAGTCCTATGAACCTTTGAGCCCTAATAGGAGCTGTGAGGCCTTTTGAGCTGGCGAGTCCTATGAGCTTGTTGAGCCTCCGACCTGTGAGGCACAGTGTGAGCTGTGAGGCCTGTGAACTTCTGAGGTCCCTGAGGTCTAGCCTGAGTCGACAAGTCCTATGAGTGTGTAAGAATGCTGAGGCCTAGCAAGAGCATCTGGTGTGACCTGGAAGGATCTGTGAGGCCTGGTGTGAACTGATGGATCCCAGAGAGCCCATGAAGCCTGTTAGCTCCCGCAGAGGAGACTTTTGAGCTTGTGAGTGCTGGTTAATCTCAGTAGGACATAGTCAATGAAATCTAAAGTGACCCAACAAATCCAGTGTGGCCCAACAACAGTAAACATGACTCCTGTGGTCCGTGCTGTTTGGTTGGAGCTTCCCATCAATGCTGGTAAGGCTCATGAAGGCATGCTCAGGGCCTACCTACTCACCTTGGGCTGGATGAAGGTGATGAGGTCCCCATGGAGGACAGGTTCTGTCAGGAAGCTGTAGGAATTGGCTGACTCAATGCCAATGCCATAGGCTGCCACAATGGCAGAATGTGTGCCAAGTGAGAGGCCCACGCAGAACTCATACAGGAAGCCACGGAGGGAAGTGGATTGCTTCGGGAGCTGCTTCAGCGCCAGGGGTGTTCCTGGGGGGGTGGAGGGGCAGATGTAACAAGGATGGTTATCAGAGGTGGGTAAGAGTTTAGGTCACTGAGACCAGCTTTCTTCATCAGTGTGCTGGCCTTCTGGAGGGAATCTGTTTGCCAAATGCCTTTTTGTCCCCCAATCCCTGCCTCCCTACCTACTCTAATAGCACAGTCTCTGCTGCTACCAACGAGAGATTCAGTCCCCATGTCCATTCTGCATTTCAGGGTGAACAGAAACCAAATATGGAGTCTCCAGTGACTCTGTCTGCATGATGACGGTCCCCCGGGGAGGTCAGTGACTCTGTCTGCATGATGACGGTCCCCTGGGGAGGTCGGTGACTCTGTCTGCATGATGACGATCCCCCAGCGGAAGGTTATTATTATTTTTCTCCTTTTCTGAGATAAGAGTCTCATATAGCCCGGTCTCCTGGTAGGATATCTGAGAATGACCTTGGACTCCTGATCTTCCTCACAGGTGGGATTACAGCTATGGACCACCATGGCTGGTACAGGACAAAGGGTACAGTCAGGGAGTTGTGATCCTATCCCATGGAGAAATGACACCCTAGGTTACAAAGTCCGCCAAGGTGGAAACTTCGACTACTAGTTTTGTGTGCTTTAATTAATTAATTAATTTTTGGTGGTTTTGAGCCAGAGTTTCTCTGTGTAGCACTGGCTGTCTTGGCACTCTCTCTGTAGACCAGATCTCAAACTCAGAGATCCGCCTGCCTCTGCTTCCTGAGTGCTGGGATTAAAGGTGTGCGCCGCTGCCACTACCACCACCACCTGGCAAAAGAAGCAGCCCTAACTGCAGAACCATCTCAGAGCCATCTCCTCACTCCCCTTCCTTTGTTTTCCGTTTTATTTTATGTCCATGAAATGCTTTCCCTACAAGTATGTATGTGCACTATGTTCGTGCCTGGTGCCACAGAAGTCAGAGGAAGGCATCGGATCCCATGGAATTGGACTTATAGAGAACTCGGGTCCTCTGCAAAAGCAACAGATGCTTTTTTTTTTTTTTTCTTTTTTTTTTTTTTCGAGACAGGGTTTCTCTGTGTAGCCCTGGCTGTCCTGGAACTCACTTTGTAGACCAGGCTGGCCTCAAACTCAGAAATCCGCCTGCCTCTGCCTCCCGAGTGCTGGGATTAAAGGCCTGAGCCACCATGCCCGACTTTTTTTTTTTTTTTTTTTTGGCAACAGATGCTTTTAACTTCTGTGCCATCTCTTTAGCCAGAGAGAGAGAGAGAGAGAGAGAGAGAGAGAGAGAGAGAGAGAGAGAGAGAGAGAGAGTGAGTATTAATGTACATGAACCTGTACGTGGCATGTTGAGCATGTAGAAATCACAAGACAACTTTGTAGAGTCAGTTTTGCCCTCTGCCTTTGCCTTTATGTGGGTTCCAGGAATTCAACTTGGGTGGAACAACTTTTGAGGCAAGTACCTTTACCTGCAGAGCCATTTCAATGATCTGTGGGTGATCTCTCTCTCTCTCTCTCTCTCTCTCTCTCAAGCTAGACCAATTCTGTGGGTTTCAATGCCTCCTTCTGACTTCTGTGAGCCCCAAGCACATACGTATGTGTAGGCAAAGCTCTTCTTGCCTCTGCTTTGTGAATGCTGGATTACAGGAATTTACCCAGCACGATGCTGAAACTTGATGAGGTGTTTTTCTTCTTGTTCAGATTTGGGGATTTAACTCTGGGCCACACGTATGCCAGGCCCAAACACTCTGCCACTGAGCTACATCTTCAGCCCTGCTCACCCCCTCTCTCTTCTGAGACAGGGTCTCATACCTTGAAGATTACTGTCTTCTCCCTGAGTCCTCAAGGATCCTGACTTCAAGAATCTTTTCTTCTTTGCACGATACCAGTCAGACTGTGTTGGAGTCCACCGAATAGCCCCATGTTATCTCTGTAAAGCAGGGGTTCTCAACCTTCCTGATGCTGGAACCTTTTAATCCAGCTCTTCATGTTGTACTGACCCCCCCGACCCCCCCCCCCCGCAACTGAAAATTTTCTTTTCTACTTTATAACTGTAACTTTGCTAGTGTTATGAACCATAATGTAATATCTGTGGTTTCTGATGGTCTTAGGTGACCTCTGTGAAAGGGTTGTTTCTAAGGGGTCTCGACCCACAGGTTGAAAATCACTGCTTTTATGATCTACTCAAGGCTAAGAGTGTAGTTTATTTGGAAGATCGCGTGGCCAGGATATAGGAAGCCTCTGGTTCCATCCCTCAGACTACACAAGCTGGGACTGGTGGTGCATGCCTATAATCCCAGCACTTGCCAGAGACAGAGGCAGGACAATCAGATAAGGCCAGCCTCAGATACGTAGCAGTTTTGAGACCATCATGGGCTGCATGAAACCCTGTCTGAAAAAAATTTGAGAAAGAAAGGCAGGAAAGAGTTAAAAAGGAAAGGCTGGAATGAGGGCTTGGGATGGAGAGCAGGGATGACTCTTCCAGAGAACTCAGTTTCAATTCCCAACATCCAACATGGCAGTTCACAGTCATCTGTCACTCCAGTCCCAGGGGCTCACATGTCCTCTTCTGGCCTCTGGGGGCACCAAACATGCAAGTGGTGCATAGGTATGAATACAGGCAAAACACCACACGTAAAATTTTAAAAATGAAATAAAAGTAAAGGTTAGGGGCTAGAGAGATGGCTCAGTGGTTAAGAGCACTGACTGCTCTTCTGAAGGTCCTGAGTTCAATTCCTAGCAACCACATGGTGGCTCACACCCATCTGTAATGGAATCCTATGCCCTCTTCTAGTATGACTAAAGACAGCTGCAATGTAGTCATATACATAAAATAAATAAATCTTTTTTTTTAAAGTAAAGGTTTGGATAACCAAACAGTAATTGCTACTCTTCCAGAAGACCAGAGTTCAAATCCCAGAACACACCATTCTCCAACCACCTGTAATCCAGCGTCAGGGGAACCTGTTGCCCTCTTCTGGCCTCTTTGGACACTGAACTCATGTACAGTAATCCACCCCCTGCCTCCCGGCCCCACGTATACACATAACCAAAAAAAATTTTTTTTTTTTAAATAAAAATTTGAAAAGAAAGAGGAAAAGGTAGATGTTACAGTTGATACAACATGTATTCGGTTTGAGGATGGAAAGATGGCTCAGCCATCAAGAGCACTGGCTACAGTTTCAGAGGACCTAGGTTCAATTCCCAACAACCACACGGCAACTCACAGCTGTCTGTAACTATTATAGTTCCAGGGGATCCGACACCCTCACACAGACATGGCCGCAGACAAACACCAACGCCCATCAAATCAAATGTGAGAAAAACATGTCCATACAGTTCCAAACATCCGGGAGAGCACAGGTAAGTGGGCATGACTGGACAGTAGGAAGTAATATAATAGAAAATCATTCGTTTTTTTTTTAAAGTATAAACACTTTTTCTTTTCTCCTTTCTTTTCAATTTTATATTGGCTGATTGATTGATTGATTGATTGACTGTGTATTTGTCAGGAGAGGACTGTAGAGATCAGGGGGCACCTTGGGCAGTTAGTTCTCTCCTTCCACCATGTAGGATCTGGGGAATTGAACTCAAGTCATCAGACTTTTCGGCAAGTGCCCTTACCTGCTGAGCCATCCTGCCTGGCCTTCTAGTTTTGAAATGGAGTCTCACGTACCTCGGGCTGGCCTGGAAGTCTGGATATATCCTAGGATGACTTCAAATTCCCGATCCTCCTGTCTCTACCTCTAGGAACTCCATCTCAGGGATACTGGGATGTCAACTATCAGCTGTCAGGTCAGCTTTGTTTGTTAGTTTGAGATGGTAATCTTTCTACACAGCCATGGCTAACTAACCTGGAACTCACTTTGTAAATCTTAAGCCAGCTTCAAATTCACAACAGCCTTCCTGTCAGCCTCCAGGTCTCTCACCTTTTCAAAGGAAAACTCTGGGGCTCAGAGAGGTTAAAGCAACTCCCTGAAATGCACAGCCCACAATAAAGTGGGGAAGGAAGATCTGACTGAGGTTTATAAGACTCCCTGGACTTGTCCTAGCTCGCCTGAAATCTCTACTCTCAGCTGTACCCTACAGCATGCCTGTGTCCAAGATCCAGTACCTTTCTGGCGGTGAGTAACCAGCAGGACACGGCCGAACCGGCCCTGGCCCAGGGGACGCACTTCCTCGTACAGCTCTTCCACCTCAGTTTGGACCAGGGTCTGGGCACTCAGAGCCATCATGTCCTCCAAGGCCAGAGCAGCCTCCTGACCCTGCTGCAGCTCCTCTACCGTTAGGCCTCCCAGGCCTTCATCACCTCCATCCTCCACAGCTGGCACTTCCATTGGCTTGTCTTCTGACTGTTTGCCTGGCATTTCTGCAAGACAGACAAAAAGGACTGTGGCCCAGGACTCAGAGCTCGCTAGCCTATGCCTAGGGGAGGAAGAGCAAGGAAACCTGACTCCTGAGGGGTGAGGGCTGGGTCTAGATTCCTGGGTCCAAGGGAGGAGGGCCAGGGTCTGGACTCCAGAGCCTGAGGGAAGAGGACCACAGTCTGGACCTCAAGGTCTAAGGGAGGAGGGCTGCAGTCTGGACTCCTGGGTCTGAGGGAGGAGGGCTGGGGTATGGACTCTAGGTCTGAGGAAGTCTAGACCTGGACCTTCTCATCACCACTTCTCATTGTGATTCATTTCCATTCAGTAAGAGACCCTGAGGAGTGGAAAAGAGTCGCTTGTGTGAGGTGAGGTCAACTGAGAGGTCAGATGCCCCCCCCCCCCATTCCCACTGCCACCTGGTGGCCTGAGGGTGAAAGATGAACCAAGTCATCGAGACACCCTCCATCTTGTTTCCAAAGCAAACAGACTTGGGCCCAGAGTGGATGAGCAGTTTCTCTCCAAAGAGAAAACAGGTGCTCTCTGCCTCCAGGGAAGGGTGGGGCTCTCCACAGCTTGGGACACCGGGGTCCTGCCTGTAGCTGTCACTTGGACCTCAGCCTTTAGCACTCAATCATTTTGTGGTTCAAGTCTCACAGCTCAGCAGCTTATCCCTAGACCCAGGGCTTGAGACCCCAGCACCCAGAGAAATAGACTCCAACCCTCCTCCTTCGAATTCAGGTCTCAGACCCCAGCCCTCCCTCCTCAGATCCAGGACTCCAGGCCCCATTCATCTACCCTCAGATCCAAGGTCCCAGACCTCGGCCCTCCTCCTTCAGACCCAAGCTTCCAGACTTCGGCCCTCCTCCCTTAGACCCAGGGGTCCAGCCCTCAGCCCTCCTCCCTCAGACTAGGGCTTCAAACCATAACTTATTACTGTCCCAGGAACTTCTAAAACTCACACAACTTGGGCCTTGGATTCTGTCCCCAACACTAAAGCACTCGATTGCTTCAAGGTGTCTCTTGTGCTGTCGAGGGGCCAGGACTCTTGCCACCTGTTTTCCTGTTCAACTGCAGCCTTCCCTCAGGCCGGTTAACCTTGCCCTACGTCTGACCTGGGCTCAGAGCTCCAGACTTCGCCTTCTCCAAGGCTTGTCTGATCCCTTTCTGACTACTGCAGTTAGCGCCTTGCACTTCGGGGGTTCCTGCCAGCATCAGACTGCTCAGGAGCAAGTCCCGCCCTCACTCTGGGGGTTCGTAAAGCTCCGCCCTCTGCCCCGCCCCTTCTGCCCCCCATTGGGGGCAGAGCGACATCGTGTGTTGAATCCTAGTACCGGCTGTGGCTGGACCACACCAGTGTGGCTTAGCTCTCCTCCCTCGGACCCAAGGGTCCAGGAAGCCTTCTATCAGACCCAGAAGTGCAAACTCCAGCTCTGCTTCCTCTCTTTCAGAGTCCACACTCCAGTGTTCATTCCTCAGATGGAAGAATCTAGGATGCATCCCTCCTATTTCAGACTAGAGAGGGTCTAGGTACCATCCTTTCTCCCTTATATACAAGATCCCCAGCCCTCCTCCCTCAGACTCAAGGGTCCGGGGCAGCCTTCCTCTCTCAGGCCCAGGAATCTAGACCCCAGCCATCTTCCTCAGGCCCGGAATCCCGGGAATGAAACTGCTTTCCTCAAACTCAGGAATCCAGCGCTCCTCCATCTGACCCAGAGATCTTGACCCTAGCCTTCTTTCAGATCTAGGGGTGCAGCCCCTGGCCTCCTCCCTCAAAAGGTCTCGGACTTTATTTAATCTGATCCCATCTGCTCTGTTCCCCAGCTCCTGACTCTGGCGCCCTGTTGACAAACAAATCTTTTGAGAGGTGTATCCAGGAGCCATGCACTGGGGTCCTGTTTAGGAACAAAATAAGAGAGGATTCTAAAATGATGTCATGAGAAATGACCTCAGACTGGGGACCAGAAACAGGTGGCGGAGCAGCTGGGGATCGAGGATGACTGTACCCCTTTTGCGGGACAGCTGTTGGGTTTAAAGCACCGAGAACCACGTGGGTTCACTTCATTGTCCAAAATACACTTTTTATTTTGTAAATATTTTTCGTTTTACAAAAACAATCACAAAGGTCACACAGTTGCCAAGGTCCCTTGGACCCTTCACCCAGCTTGCCCCAAGGTCAGCATCTTACCCAAGATTCATCACTAAATTAGCAAAGCTTTGGACAAGAGTCATCCATCCTACCCACATCTTTGTCCTCAAGGTCCTTTTCCTGTCCCCAAGTGCAGTCCAGGGCACCATGGCTCATTTGGTAAACTCAGTCTTAAATCTAGAAAGTGCGGGTTTCTGGTTGGGATTGTAGTTCTGGCTGCAGTCTTTGTTTTCCCTGCACGAACCCCTGGAAGCTCATATCCACCACTGTGTAAATCTCCATCATAACACAGGCCTGTAATCCCAGCATTGAGAGGTGGACGACAGATGATCAGAAGTTCGAGGGTACCCTCTGCCACCTAGTGAGGGGACATCCTGGGATACAGAAAAACTTGAAAAAAAATTTTAAGTATAAATTCCTGTGATGGTTCTAGTTCGTGCTGGGAGCTGGGAACTCCAGACACACAGAACTGGAGTCCGTGTGCTGTTTGGGAAAAGGAAGAGCCATGAAACTAGTCCTGGCTCTCAGGATTGATGGGTCCCTGAATATAGATGGAGCTGGGATATTCATAACCAGAGAACTTGGGGCTTTGTGGAAACAGAAGATGGAAGGATCTAGAAGTAATAAAACCCAAGCACATCCCAGATGTTTGTGACAAGGACAGGAAGAGTAGACATAGGTATCTGGGAGGGCTCCAGGGATGGGAACATTTCTGTAGGACAAGATGGAAGTCAAAGGTACTAGGTGGATATAAGGTGTGTGGGTGTCTGTCGGCAGTGGTGTGGTGGCGTGTGGGTGGTGGTGGTGGTGGTAGTGGTGTGTGTACACACATGTTTCTCTTGCTCTGTGTGTGTGACAATTCCTACAATGTCACCAACACAGAGCCCAGAAACTGTCAGATCAACATAATATCGGATCCTGCAAGTTTGGATTTTGTGCCTCAAATGGTGGGAGCTCCCCCTCACCATGGTCTTAGACAGTGGTTCTCAACCCTCCTAATGCTGTGACCCTTTAATATAATTCCCCAATGATAAAACTGTTTCATTGCTACTTCGTAACTGTAATGTTGTTACTGCTATGAATAATAATGTAAATGTCTAATAAGGAGGAGATCTGATACGCAACCCCTGTGAAAAGGTTGTTCAACTCCCCCAAAGGGGCCACAGCCCACAGGCTGAGAACCACTGCTCTTGCAGAAGAGTGGTCCCATCAGAATTCATGATAAGCATTCAACATTTCAGAGCACAGAAATATATCTGTAGGAGAAACGGAAACTTGGGCTGTGAAGATGCTCAGGGGTTGGGGAAGAGGTTAAGTTGATAGAGGGCCTTCCTAGCACACAGGAAGCCCCAGGTTCCTCAAAAATACCCAGCACCTCGAAAATAGTGGGGGTACATACCAGCACTGGGGAAGTACATGCCAGCACTGGGGAAGTACATGCCAGCACTGGGGAGGTGGAGGCAGGAGGATCCAAAGTTCTAGGTTAGCTACTTAGTCAGTTGAGAGCAGTAAAGGAAAATCAAAGTGAGAAAGAGGAGGGAGGAGAAGGAAAGATGATAAGAAGAGGAGGAAGAAGGAGAAGAAGAGGAGAAAGAGGAGGAGATGGAGGAAGGGAGAGGAAGATGAAGAAGAAGAGGAAAAAGAAAGAAGACAAAAGGAAGATGGAAAGGGGAGAAGGGGATGAGGCTGCAGCAGCACACAGTTGTGACCCCTTAGTCCTCAGTTGTGTGTGTGTGCACTTCAGGGAAGGGAGATGTATGCACATCCAAATCCAGTGTGTTCCCCCTTCTCCCAGAACAGCTGCTGCCTTTCCCAGGTGGCCTCAAGAGCTCCGGTTCTGACCACTGTCTCAGTCACCTGGTCATGAAGCTCTGTTATCTGCCTCCATCCCCCCACTGTCTTTGATTTCATCTTCCTCCTCGTCGGTCCACTCCTCCAAACTTGATCCTCCCTCTTCTTCCTCCCCATCTTTGTAGGATGTACCCCCCAAGCTTCTGGATCCCTCTCCACTACCCTGGAGCCCCCAGTTGTCCCCTAAAACATCAAGGACAGCTAGTGGAGGACTCCTAGTCTCGGGATCCAGGTCCAGAAGTCCCTGGAGTAAGGTCAGAGCTGGGGGTGCAAACTGGTCCCAGGGTGCTGGTGGCCGAGGGGGCTGGGGCTTAGTGGTCATCCAACCAGCAAAGGCCTCAAACTCAGGATCAGGAGCCAATGCTACATCCCAAGGGAAGCAGGCCGTGGCAGCACAGAAGAGAAGCACACCCAGTGCCCAGGAGTCCACAGCGGGCCTCAGGGGCAGTGTGTTTGGTGGCAGCAGGAGGCAGAGTTCAGGTGGTGCAGTGGGCAGAGGCACTGGGGGAGCAGGGGTTGGGCTGCCTTCAGGTCGAGTCAAACCCAGGTCACCCAGGGCTACTCTGCTGCAGTCAGGGTCGAAGACTAGCACATTGTCCGGCTTGACATCTGCGTGCACGAGCCCCCGGCCGTGGAGGAAGTCCAGGGCTCCAGCCAGCTGGGCCACTATCCGCTTCACCATCAGCTCTGGGAGGCCCTAAAGTTGGGGAGAAAGGGAACAAGTCAAGCTCTCTTCCTCATCTTGGACACAGCTCTTAATTCTGAAAGACTCTGACACTCAAGGTCTGAGTGTCTAGAACCCAGAGCCCCCAGAAAGACAACTGATATATCCACAAACACTCAAAGTTCTTCAGATTAGCCACTCTGTCTGGAGACCCAGTGACTCCCAACAGAACCTCCTTTAAATCAGAACTTATTTCTCTGTCTGTGTCTTTCTGTGTGCCTCCCTGTCTCTACCACTTTCGGTGAGTCTGTCTCTGACCCTCTCTGTCTCTCCTTCCCTCCCCCTCCTCTCTGTTTTTATGGGGGTTTGTGGTTTTTTTTTTTTTTTTTTTGAAGATAGGGTCTCACTATGTAGTCCAGGTTGGCCTTGAACTCATAGAGATCCACCTGCTTCTGCCTCCCAAGCGCTGGTATTAAATGTCTTAGTAAGAATCTAAACCCTCTAGTTAACCCTGATCTTAGCCACATATTGATGTAGAACTTGTCTCTAACTCAGACTGTCCTCACATCAGTCTGTCCTACTGTCCAGCCAGGCCTCTATCCAACAATATTAAACAATGCATCCACTTCACATCCACTTTGCATCCAGGCAGAAATGCAACTCTGCTATTTTCATATCTAACACCCACCTCTCATCCTTCTTGGTTTCCTTCTTGTTCTTTTTATCCTCTTACCCACCCACCCATCCATCCATCCATCCATGCATTCAGTCATCCATCCATCTATTCACCCACCCATCCATTCATCATCCATCCATCCATCCATCCATCCATCCATGCATTCAGTCATCCATCCATCTATTCACCCACCCATCCATCCATCATCCATCCATCCATCCATCCATCCATGCATTCAGTCATCCATCCATCTATTCACCCACCCATCCATCCATCATCCATCCATCACCCACCCATCCATCCATCCATCCATTCATCCATGCATTCAGTCATTCATCCATCCATCACCCACCCACCCATTCATCCATCCATCACGCACCCATCCATCCATCATCTACCCACCCATCATCCCTCCATCTATCATCCACCCATCAACTATCCACTCAGTTAGTCATACAACCAGCCAACCGTGCAACTATTCAAGCATGCATCCATTTGTCCATCCATACCTACCTAACCGTGCATTATGCATCCATACAGCTATCAAGGTAGCCATCCATGCAGTCATCTATTTATTCATCCATGTATCCTCACATCTGTCCACCCACCCAGGAATTGATCAATCTGTACACCAGACTAATCATCCAGCTATCCATACCTGTATGTATTCATCCACCCACCCATCCATTCATGCTTGCATCCATCCACCCATACATCTGTCCTCCACTCAGTATCCTTTCATCCAGGCATCCATCCACTTATCTTCCCTCCCTCCCTCTCTTCCTTGCTTTCACTTACCCTATTTCTACTCCCTAATTCTATCTCAAAGCCAAGCACCCCCCTGTAATATCTCCATGCACCTGATCTCAAAGCAAGAGAGGCTTAGACTCTCCTGGGTTCGGTTCTGACCTAGAATCCTTTCTAGAGAAAGCTCCATTTCAGCTCTACCCAAATGTCCAGCAGACGCTGCCTGTGCTAACCTGCCCTTGTCCAACCACAGCCCACCTATGGGATCAACCATAAACCCTCTCACCTCACTCCAGCTATTCCTACTTCCCAACCCCAGCATCAACTGGAGCCTCCAACCCCTCAATAGCTCTAACCCACTCCCAACCCTAATGGCAACACCGCCCTTCCCCTCCTAGCTTGTGTTTGGACCATCATATGGATCAGTTCTGGGGTTAGGCAGGGATCTGTGTTGATGATTAGGAATGGGGAGGTCATTTGGAGTCTCAGGGTGGATCTAGATGGGGCAGTGAATTGGGGGCAGGGATGAGGTGGGTCTGAGCAGTCTTTTCCAGCCTTGCCTTCTCCTGGAGCATTCCACTGAGATCCCCACAGGGTGCAAACTCCTGAGCAAAGGCAAAATATCGAGGTGTCTGTAGGGGCCTTCCCAGGGTCTGTAGTAGGCCTGGATGTGAAGAGACGCAGCGGCCCACACAGAATTCTCTCAGGAACGTTGTTCTCAGGACCGAGTCCCTTCGGAGGAGCTTAAGGGCCACAGTTTGACCTGTCGGGAAGATGGTGTCAGATAAGAACCTGGGACATCATGGTCCTGCTATGGGACCTTAGGGAAGCCACTTGACCTCTCTGAACCTGAGAATTTTCATGAAAGTCAAGTTTCTCCATCTGTGAAGAGTGGATTGAAACAGATCTTTCCTTATTTGCTCTGCTATTCTATATTAGCCTGCTGTGCTGCCTTGTATAACTAACTTACCCTCTCTGGTCTTCCATTTCCTATAAGATAAAGGGACATGATAGTGACATGAATTCCAGTTGAAATTGTTCTCTTGCCTTGCTGTGTGATGTGAGACTTGGAGTCTGCCATTTGCCCTCTCTGGGGGACCTATATCTCTCAGAAGATCACAGAGTTCTACATTTTCAGAGTTCCCACCAGGTCTGACTTATCTCTGAGATGTCTCATGCTGAGAGAATTTGAAGTCCACCCCTTGGTGGCTGAACTCACCTCCTTGGCGCGGCTGGG